>NC_086318.1:6578719-6878719 GCF_036172605.1 Pelobates fuscus | reverse complement strand
ACTGTACAACCCCTGTAAAGTGATTAAGGAAACCCCTTGCATGGGGAACCACATAAATACTGGAACCTGTGAATAAAATCGTCAGTTGACTCCCAGAACTGTGTTTTGTCCGGTTACTGGGGGATTTGGGATATTGCCTTCATTCAGCGCTTTTCTTGGATTACTTTCTTTTACCAGCGGAAATATTGGGATTTAATATTGCAGCTCCGCTACAGTTGAGTTAACATGTTGAAGGATGCATCATTTCAATTCATTATGGGTTTTACCTATATATTGTTTGCCACAGGAACAAGTGATAAGATATATGACTTTAGTAGTACTACAGTTAATAAATGTGTTAGTGTTAACTGTAATATTGGTTTGGTTGGATTTGGTGAATTTGCTAGGTAAAATATATTTGCATGCCTTGCAGTGGCCACAGCGAAAGGTGCCTTTGGTTGGGAGTGGATCTGTAGGTTTTTTTTCTGAAGGTGACTATGTACAAGTAAATCATGGAGATTCTTGGATCGACGGGCTGTGATTGCTGGATATGTGGGTAAGGATTCACTAAGGTCCTGATTGTGTTAGAATGGGCCAGTATTTTGTAATGGTGTCAGACATGGTGGGCCAACCTCAGTCAAATGTTGCAATACATCTAATGGTTTTATCCGGTGGTGGCCTTATCGTTCTCAGACTGGATGCTCTGTCAATTTGGCATACTTTGTTAAATGCTCTTTTGAGGACCCTATTGGGGTGTCCAAGGGACTAAAATCTGTGTCTGAGTTCTTGACATTCCTGGAAGAAATCTTTATCATCTGAGCAATTTCTGTGAGCCTGCAGGTACTGGCCGTATGGCATAGAGGATTTCAATCTGCAGGGGATGGTGGCTTTGCCAATGTAAGAAGCTGTTGGTGGAAGTTGCTTTCCGTTCAATCTAGTTCAATCTAGTGACAGTATGATTTTTCAATTAAGAAAGATCATCTCACTTTCATGGATTACCTGGGTAAGAGTGAGATTGACGTCATTGTGGTTTAGATCTTCCACATATTGATCAAATATAGAGATGGGACCTGTCCATAGGAGCAGTATGTCATCTATATACCTATACCAGCAAAGAATATACTGTTGGTATTTGCCGTGGGTAGGGGAACAGATGACATACTGCTCCCACCATCCTAGGAAGAGATTTGCAAAGCTGCCCGTAGCAGTGCCGGTGACCTTGACGGTAGAATTTGCCATTGAAAATGAAATAGTTATGAGTCAGGACAAATGTTAGAAGGGATAAATTAAATTTTATAACATGACAGGAGGCTTCGTATTTGCTTAAGTCTCTCTTTACTAGAACTCCACAGCAGCACAGAAAAAACAACCAATCAGAAAAAAGTTAGGTACTATAAAACTCCCCTCCCCATGCATCATTTCCTCTTTCTTTGCTGCTCCGCACCAGTACAGGTCAGAGTACCACTGCCTCCTGCTTATAGTGGGTGGTTTTGGGTTGTTTTATGACTTATTGGGATTTATTCTGATATCTCAGTATATTTTCTTACTTGTTATTTGTACCTTTATCTAGTATCTTGTGTTCTGTACTCCTATATTTTTTGGTTATATTTCGTGTTACTTTTGCTTATACCTTTTTACTACTTGCCTTGCATTTGCTTCCCCTGTCTTCTTAGGGATTCTTTCCCTTTCAGGGGGTAGTTTTAGGGGAGTCTTGGGGGTTTTGTCTCTGTTTCGCCATGCCTTCCCCCCCCCTCCCCTTGCTGCCCACTCTCTTTGCCCGCCATTTTCCGCGGGCTGCCTGCGCGGTATAGGGGTTTCAGGAGACTAGCCTCTGGCTGCCTCCTGATTTCCCGACCCCCTAGTTTCATACCGGCAACCGAGGTACTCGCGGTCGGACGCGAGTACCCGGCGGCCGCTCCGCTCACTCTCGTGGCCGCCCCGTCCGCCACGTGGTCGACCGCCGCGCTCAACTTCTTCACAGAGCCGCAGGCGGCCGACCGGGTGGAGGAGAACGCACTTACTCGCGACCCCTCCTCCACCCACGGTGGTCGGATCGCGGCTATTGTTGCCCTGCCTTTTCCCCGGCGGATTCCCCTCAGTTTTGCCGGAAGGCAGGGTACTATCCCCCCTTTTTCTATGTGCTATTTTTTTCCAGCGTGTATCCCACAGCTTCTGTGTGGCTTAGGGCATTTTCATGTCGGATATATAGTAGTCTGAGCCTTTTTAGTGTTATATATTTTTCATATCTGCTGTGAATTTTATTGACACAGATCCTGTTCTTGCTGTGGTTTTTTCACTGACTAGGTGTACCTCATAACTAGTTTTCCCACAGTGTACATCACATAGACAGTGTATAACAGACAGTGTATAACACATATTAGTTTTCTGACAGTGTATTACACATATTTATTTTACTGACAGTGTATAACACATATTAGTTTTGCTGACTGTGTATAGCACATTAGTTTTACTGACAGTGTATAACTCATATTAGTTTTTCTGACAGTGTGTAGCACATATTAGTCTTCTGACAGTATATAGCACACATTAGTTTTACTGACTGTGTATATCACATATTTGTTCTACTGACAGTGTACATGACATGTTGGTTTGCCTTGCTGACTGTGATACCACAGATTCTGTGAGTTTTTGCCGACAGTGTGTATCGTGGTTTACTGTGGGTTTTTGTTGTCCGTGTATATCACAGATTACTGCGTGTTTCTGTTGACTGTGTATATCGCAGGTGGACGTGAGTTTTGCTGACAGTGTATGTCACGGATCGCTGTGAGCTTTTTACTGTCAGTGTATATTAACAGGTTTTGTGAGTGCCTGATGGGATATATTGCAGGTTATTGTGAGTTACAGGTATATGAACTCTGTTACACTGATTCTGTACAGGGTGTTTACAGTGCCAGTTAGCTCTAGGATTCATCTCCTTCTCAGTATATATATTTTTTCTGTCCGGCTGGAGGTCTCTTGAGACTACTCTGGTATGATTTCTCTGTCCATGGCATATATCTCTCACTTACAGACCTGGCTCTGACTCAAACTAGTAAGGGAGACCAGTCTACGCTGATGCCATACATTTTTATCAGATTCCCGGGGGAATTCATTGGGTTGGCTATCGTTGGCCCTACTCCTGGAAGTGCCCATGGTTACAATACCCTTCAGGTGGTATGATGAGGGTAGTCTATTATACGATAAGGAATTTCCAACAGATCTGTGTGAACACGGGCATACCAATTCACAGTTTAAGGAGAGTATTGCTCAGTGTATCTTACATTCATGGACATGATAGCCTCTGGAACAACTTCCACTTATACCCTATACAGACTGAATACCACTATTTGCCTGCTGGGCATCTAGGGACTGCCAGTTCCGGTTCAGGTCTATTCACACGGCATTACACTGCCTAATGGGTTGGAGTCTAGAGTTCCTGTGCCAGGATGCTCTCAGAATCTGCTATTCTTAGGGACCTCCACTGGAACTAGGAGGTCCCCATTACTCATTCAATACCCATTGTAACGCGCTACGGAATCGGAGGGCGCTATTTTGAATAACATGTTATCATAATATAACAACTCGGCCTGCTATGTCTGTGCCCAGAAGAACGGCCTGCTAGGTCTGTGCCCATAAGAACGGCCTGCTATGTCTGTGCCCATAAGAATGGCCTGCTATGTCTGTGCCCATAAGAATGGCCTGCTATGTCTGTGCCCATAAGACCGGCCTGCTATGTCTGTGCCCATAAGAACGGCCTGCTATGTCTGTGCCCATAAGAACGGCCTGCTATGTCTGTGCCCATAAGAACGGCCTGCTATGTCTGTGCCCATAAGAACGGCCTGCTATGTCTGTACCCATAAGAATGGCCTGCTATGTCTGTGCCCATAAGAACGGCCTGCTATTGTCTGTGCCCATAAGAACGGCCTGCTATTGTCTGTGCCCATAAGAACGGCCTGCTATTGTCTGTGCCCATAAGATCGGCCTGCTATTGTCTGTGCCCATAAGATCGGCCTGCTATTGTCTGTGCCCATAAGAACGGCCTGCTATTATCTGTGCCCATAAGAACGGCCTGCTATTGTCTGTGCTCATAAGAACGGCCTGCTATTGTCTGTGCTCATAAGAACGGCCTGCTATTGTCTGGGCCCATAAGACCGGCCTGCTATGTCTGTGCCCATAAGATCGGCCTGCTATGTCTGTGCCCATAAGTACGACCTGCTATGCAAGTGCGGCCGGCTATGTCTGTGCCTATTTAGGATGTCGGTACCTATTAAGACGGCCGGTTATGTCTGGGTGCCGAACCCCTGCTAGGCCGCAGACCTGGGGGAATATCACTGGGGAAATGCCGGTGCCCACCAGTGACATGGAAATAGGCAGGTGTCCAGACAGGCACCTTTGCCAATCTATCCAAGAGGAAACCAGTATACGGCCATCTGAATATGGTGGGTAGGGTGAAGGCCCTGAACCTCATGCCTGAAGGGCAAGGTTTTTTATAAGGCACCCGGTCATACATCTCCAAGGAAGACTTCGCACAGGCAAGGATCGGTGCTCAGACACCTAAGGAGAACGCAGTGTTTTTTTCCTTACCTTTACATCTACCTCCGTATCTGCTCCCCGGTATCCTTAGAGGTATCGGTAGTTACCTCCCACGTTAGGTTAGCTCCTGGCTCGGTTCAGTGGGTCTTACCTTCCGGCCTGCTATTTTCCCTTCTATCTGTTCTAGAATTTATGTATTTTCTCTTATCTACGTTAATTTTCGTTTTCGTAACTTCCTTTTCCTTTCGCTCGGGTCGTCGAGAGGCCTGACTTGACCTCCCCCGACCTCCCGGGCACTTGCGGATTGCGGAGAACGTCTCCAGCTTTCCTCCGGCTACCAACGGTCGTCCTGGACCCCACGCGCGCGCACGGGATCCGGGCGGACAGTTGGTAGTTTTTTCTTTTCCATTGTTGTTTTCTTCCGTGGATTTCCATCAGCCTTATACTGATATTGGTATTGGGTGTACCCTGCAATTGGTCACCCTGAGTCTCTAGGGACTCTAGTTTGGACCACAGGAGGGTGCGGCCCTCCTTCATCCCGATTCAAGAATACTTTATTTTCAGGAACAGAGAGCGAACCCTCTCAGATACAGGACGGACACTGATTTGTTTTTGAGGGACACAGCCCTCCCTCAACCTCGGCCGAATACTGGGCTGGATACAGAGTACATGTTTGGAGGACACGTTCTCATAGAAGGAACCGATCACGGATGTAAACCCTACTGTTTGGTTGTTAACAGGCGCGGCCCGCTCAGGCTATCGGCCGGACGCGGTCACGTTAGTCGAGCACATTAGATGAGAACGCGGCTCTCTCATACGCTCGTCACTCTACAGGGCCGGCCATTAGCTCACCACACAGGCTTGTACCTGTGCAAGACATCGGTGACTACATAGAGGAGCGTCCCTCCTGCATTCAATTGGATCTGACGCCCGTACTACTGATTTCGTTATAGAGGACTGCCTAGTCATACAAGATATAATCTTTAGTCTGGATCCCTCTATTCTATCTCCGGTGAGGGCTCTACTGGGTCCGGATCACTTAGGTACACACACTACTGAAGATAGTACGGCTAACGGATGGCTTCAGGTATTACGAGAGTGCAGGTGTTTGGTTTTCTCTACACCTTATAAATCGTAAATCTGCTTTCTGTTTTGGATATCCAGGCTATTGCGGACCAACCGCACAGACCGTTTCTCCCATATCAAGATGACAGGAGCTACGGAAACCTTCATGGAGCGAAAGGACACTGCCTTGCTCGGGTACCAAGATTAAGGAGGGCCAGTTATCCGGTCTCTGGGTAACCGTACACATGGTTCACATGGTAAGACCGGACATCCCGGTTGGCTTGAGTTCCCTGCTCATTACGATCTCGGGAGAAGGGGGCAGGACGGCCCCATCTCCTCGGAACGCATACCTGGTGAACAGGATTCGGAGTTGGTGGGTCCTCCGTCTATTAGCTATTTACCCCTCGCGGGAGCCATTCTGCTTTTTTGATTCACGCTAACCTACTCTTCAACTACCGTCGAGGAGACCTACGAGACCTTGCGAGAGTACCTGGGGTACCCCGACTCCTACACAGACACCTTTCACTCTTAGGCGAGGACGTACCTGGATGGAAATCTGCACTCCGGCTTGCACTCTCCATCCCTTTGAATATTTCTGGGATTCACTATTCCAGAAAATAGTCGACCACTGTTCCTCCTCATGAGTTCAGTTCGGAACCATGACTAGACGTCCTTTTGGAATCTTTTCTCTACAGAGTCCGAGGATTACACAGTCCATTTGGAATGCCGGAATCACTTAGGATCTGGCTAGTTGACCACACTCCCGCAGGCACTACAGATTTATCCTCGGATGAGACATCTCACCAGGTAGACCAGGAGAGAATGAAGGATCATACTCGGTTATATTGCGTCTTGGTGGCAGTTTCTTCTCGCGGCCTTGCATACGCAAAAGGCCTTCGTTATTTTACAACTACAGGAAAATAGCTGATAGGTCAGTTGCAAGCTCAGGTACCAACCGCTAGGAAGCAGGTGACAACACAAGTTTGTTGGATCTATCAGCAGATGGTGTTTTTTCTGTGTGTTGAGATGCTTCATCGGCTGACATCTTCATTGATTCGTCTACTGTCGTTTTTTCGCAGTTGGTAAGTACAATTAGGATTACTTTGCTATCTCCTGGAATAGGTACCAGCGACACAACCAGCGTTGGATTGGTGATCTGAGCGTTGAAACAGCAAATACGAAGCCTCCTGTCATGTTATAAAATTGTAGATTATGCTAGCTTTAGTGTACCTATAATCTTAATTTTATTAATGACAGGAGGCGAGTATTTCCCACCCAATTTTATCCCTCCCTTGTTCTATGTTTATAGTTTGGTTTGATCAGGTACGTATGCAACTCTGCTTGTTGTCTCTGCTACCTGTTGCATGCTCTTATGTCTTTTCTTTCATAAGTAGGGTTGGGATATCTTCATTTTAGGTAATTTTGGTTGCTACATTGGGTGCCTACATGTTTATTCAGAGTACCTTTCATTGGATAATCAACCTGTCGATTCTGTTTTTCTCTCGTTTCAGTTTACAGTCCATCAACACTATCTGGTTTGGCAGTTCTTCTCGGGTGGTGGACATCGTTGTATTCATCGTATCTAGGACTTCGTTTCTTCCCCATTATGTTTTCTGCCTTTTATTCTGTTTTGTCGCAGCTTGAAAGAGGAAATGATGCATGGGGAGGGGAGTTTTATAGTACCTAACTTTTTTCTGATTGGTTGTTTTTTCTGTGCTGCTGTGGAGTTCTAGTAAAGAGAGACTTAAGCAAATACTCGCCTCCTGTCATTAATAAAATTAAGATTATAGGTACACTAAAGCTAGCATAATCTACAATTATTTTGAGCTTGGTCATATGATGTTTGCTCCAACAAAAATGTACATGCTGTAATACGTTTATCATGGGGTATGTTGCAATACAGGGAGAAAATATCCAGACTAGCTAAAGTGTCCTTGGTGTCTTGAAGGTAGAGGGTGTAGAATACTGTCCACAAATTTGCTGGATCTTTCTGTAAGGCTGCTGTTGCCAGATACTATTGGTCTGCCGGGGGGGGGGGGGGAGGGGTGATTTTCTTATGGACCTTAGACAGATAATAGAATTTGGCAGCGGTGAGGTTGTAATTGGGTAACAGGTAATTAAACTCTTAAAAGCTGATACATTTTTTTGTTAAAGGCATCTGTCACTAATGTTTTGAGTTCAGATAAGAACTTTATAGTAAGGTCTGAGATCAATAGATGGTAGGTGTGATGGTCATTAAGATGGTCCATACACGTTTATATATTTGTCACATATTAACAGTACGATGTTTCTGCCCTTGTCTGCAGACTTGATTATGGTGTTATCTGCTTCTCTTAGTTCCTTCAAAGCCCTATGTTCATTCCAAGTAAGATTGTGTATGGGGACTTCATTGTTTGTGCTATTCTCCAGTTCCTCAGTGGTTAACTGGATGACTAGATCAACATGTGGAATGAGGTTATGCGTGAACCAGCTACCTGATTTTAATTTTGTCATAGGTTGAAGGAATCTTGTTCAGTGAGTAGTTCAATTAGAGTATGGACATGGGTGAGGTCTTGTGGGGTTAAACCCATTTCTGTGGCTGTTTTGTAATTTTGGCGTTTGTGCAAAACGTTCAGGGCTAGCTTGCGTCCGAATAGATGCATGTCTTTTGACCACTCAAACTTGTCCCAAATTGGAGTGGGGACAAATGAGAGTCCTTTATTGATCAGGGAGAGGTGTCTAGGAAGGAGTGTAAAATCTGATAAATTGATAATTCTATTGGAATTAGAGGATAAGGTCTGGAATTGGATTTGTAAGCCCATCTTTCTCTGTCCCGTAATCTCATTCTCTGCTGGCGTGGTGAATCCTGGTCTAAAAAAGACGAGGATGAAGTAGTAGTAAGAGTGGGCTCCACAGTATTAGTGGGTGCAGGAGAGTCTAAAAATGATACTGATCTATTATTGCAGGATTGGTTTGCGCGATCTCTGTGGGAATGTCTATTCTGGGATGATGAATTGCTTCCCGAGTCTGACCAGTCTGTTTCAGCTGAGATGGAGCTAGTCTGCGACGGTTGCGTCTTTGTCTAAGATATGACCTTCTTTGAAGTCTTTGTGGTCGTGCTGAAACTTGCCGTGTTTTTTAATCTTTAGATTTTGTCTGAAGTTTTCTATATTTTTCTGAAGTTTAGTTTCCATAGAGGTAAATTGGCTGTTGTTGGGTATAAAATGTTTTACACTTACTATCTCTTCCTGTAATTTGGTGTTAATCTCCTTAAAGTGTACTGATTCAAGTTTTACCAGAAAGTCCATAAGTCTGAATGAGCAGTCTAGTAATATACTATTCCACTCATGAAGTTGATCCTCAGTTTGTACTTTGTCTGGCAATAGTATGTCTGGGCGAAGGCCCTAGGAACCAGTTTTTGCTCAATGTACTGTTTGAGACAAGCTTTTTCCCAAAAGCTTCAAATCTGCTCTTGATAGAGTTTTTGGATTGCAAAAAACACTTGGTTTATATCATCAGTACAGTTGGTATTACGTGGTAGTGGGTTTGTTGAGAATACATTAGTTATTTAGATCAGTGATCTGTTCAAGGAAGTCTGACATTTGTTTGGTAGGATGGCAAAAGGTTGCTCTCTCAAAATACTATACTCTATATGGTGTAATCGTATGATGGCTCCCTAAACAGATATTGAAACCTAGTAATTTGAAAAGAAAAGAAAGGAGAGGGGAGGCGAGAGAATGGTATATAAGTTCAATAGGGCTGAAAGAGCAGGGCATGAACGCAGATAATGAAGTAGTGAAAAGAAGAGAACTAGCTCTTAACCTTGGAGTATGATTGGATGATTGTTTAAAACTTAACTTTTAATATTATAGTAGATAAAAAGAGTATATAGAGACAGTATTTAGTATTGCCACTAGATGGAGACAACACTTGACCATGCTTTGAAATAAAATCAAAGAAAGAGATACTTGGTAATCTACTCCCGAGCGTCATGTATCTGGTGGAGGTTATACCTCCCAAGCGTCATGTATCTGGCGGAGGTTATACCTCCCAAGCGTCATGTATCTGGCGGAGGTTATACCTCCCAAGCGTCATGTATCTGGTGGAGGTTATACCTCCCGAGCGTCATGTATCTGGAAGAGGTTATACCTCCCAAGTGTCATGTATCTGGTGAAGGTTATACCTCCCAAACATCATGTATTTGGCGGAAGTTATACTTCCCAAACATCATGCATCTGGCGGAGGTTATACCTCCCGAGCGTCATGTATCCGGTGGAGATTATCCCTCCTGAGCGTCATGTATCTGGTGGAGGTTATTCCTCCCGAGCGTCATGTATCTGGTGGAGGTTATACCTCCCAAGCGTCATGTATCTGGCGGAGGTTATACCTCCCAAGTGTCATGTATCTGGCGGAGGTTATACCTCCCAACCGCCATGTATCTGGCGGAGGTTATACCTCCCAAACATCATTTATCTGGGGGAGGTTATAACTCCCAAACGTCATGTATCTGGTGGAGGTTATACCTCCCAAGCGTCATGTCTCTGGTGGAGGTTATACCTCCCAAGCGCCATGTATCTGGTGGAGGTTATACCTCCCAAGCGCCATGTATCTGGTGGAGGTTATACCTCCCAAGCGTCATGTATATGGCGGAAGTTATACTTCCCAAACATCATGCATCTGGCGGAGGTTATACCTCCCGAGCGTCATGTATCCGGTGGAGATTATCCCTCCTGAGCGTCATGTATCTGGTGGAGGTTATTCCTCCCGAGCGTCATGTATCTGGTGGAGGTTATACCTCCCAAGCGTCATGTATCTGGCGGAGGTTATACCTCCCAAGTGTCATGTATCTGGCGGAGGTTATACCTCCCAACCGCCATGTATCTGGCGGAGGTTATACCTCCCAAACATCATTTATCTGGGGGAGGTTATAACTCCCAAATGTCATGTATCTGGTGGAGGTTATACCTCCCAAGCGTCATGTCTCTGGTGGAGGTTATACCTCCCAAGCGCCATGTATCTGGTGGAGGTTATACCTCCCAAGCGCCATGTATCTGGTGGAGGTTATACCTCCCAAGCGTCATGTATATGGCGGAAGTTATACTTCCCAAACATCATGCATCTGGCGGAGGTTATACCTCCCGAGCGTCATGTATCCGGTGGAGATTATCCCTCCTGAGCGTCATGTATCTGGTGGAGGTTATTCCTCCCGAGCGTCATGTATCTGGTGGAGGTTATACCTCCCAAGCGTCATGTATCTGGCGGAGGTTATACCTCCCAAGTGTCATGTATCTGGCGGAGGTTATACCTCCCGAGCGCCACGTATCTGTCAGGATCGGGACAGGGATCCAACACGCAGAGTACAAACAGTATACCGGACCTTAGAATGGCCGGACTAACGTAAGTAGTACAGAATAGAATGGTCAAAGACAAGCCGAGGTCGAGGGTAACAGAAGACAGGTAAGCGAGAGACAAGCCGAATCAAGGGTAACAGAGATAAGCAGAGTAAGGTAAACAAGCCGGGTCAAAACCAAAAGGGATAATAGAATACACAAGCACTGAGTGACTAGAACAAGCTAGAACCACGACAGGGCAATGAGCTAATGAAAGAAGCTCTGTTAAATACCCTGTTCAGAGCAGTAACCACGCCTCCGAGGCGTCCTGATTGGTCCTGCAGCAATTGAGTGACAGGTCGTTCCGGAGGAGTGTCCTGATGACAACTTCCTGCCTAGATGCTGTAAAAGGCAGTCACTCCCTCGCGGCCGGCCTTGCATGACCGGATATACCTTGGGGAAGGGAGCCATCAGGCCGTCTGGATGGAGGAACAGCTAAGTCTCTACCTCTTTCGGAGGTAGAGACCACAGGTACCCTGACAGTACCCCCCCTCTCAGATACGCCCACCGGGCGGAATACACCAGGGCGAGAAGGGAATCGAGAGTGAAACGCCCTGCGGAGACGGGGAGCATGCACCTCCTCCTGAGGTACCCAACTTCTCTCCTCAGGACCATAACCCTTGCAATCGACCAGATATTGCAGTTTCCCCCGGGAGATTCGAGAATCAACGATGGAATTGACCTCATACTCCTCCTGACCCTCCACCTGGAGGAGAACCTGTCACATATTAATGGTTTTAGCAAGGAAACATGAAATGAATTAGGAATGCGTAAGGCATTAGGCAACGCTAAACGATACGCAAGTGGGTTAATTTGAGACAGTACCCTGTAAGGTCCAATATATCGAGGAGCAAACTTCATGGACGGCACTTTTAACCGAATGTTTCTAGTACTTAACCATACTCTATCGCCTGGAACAAACACCGGTGCTGCCCTTCTACGTTTGTCAGCGTGTTTTTTAACCAGCGTAGAATTGTGCAGAAGGATTTGTCGAGTTTGATCCCACAACTTTCTTAAATTGGCAACATGAACATCCACCGACGGTATCCCTTGAGAAGAAGACTCCGAAGGAAGGATGGAAGCCATAATTCAAGAAAAAAGGGCTAGAATGCGTAGAATCACAAATGAGATTGTTATGTGCAAACTCCGCCCAAGGAATCAAACCGACCCAATCGTCCTGGTGTTCTGAAACGAAACAACGTAAATATTGTTCAACTTTTTGGTTAGTGCGTTCAGCAGCTCCATTGGACTGAGGATGATAGGCAGAGGAGAAATTCAATTTGATGCCTAGTTGGGAGCAGAATGATCTCCAAAAACGGGAAACAAATTGGGAGCCTCTGTCAGAGACAATTTGGGAAGGTATCCCATGCAAACGGAAAATCTCCCTGGCGAATATCTCCGCTAATTCGGGCGAAGATGGGAGTTTAGGTAAGGGAATGAAGTGAGCCATTTTAGTAAATCTGTCTACCACAGTGAGGATGACAGTCTGCTTTTAAGAGATAGGCAAATCAACAATGAAGTCCATTGCCAGGCAGGACCAAGGCTTTTCAGGAACCTCTAAAGGGTGCAGAAATCCGCATGGAAGCGAATGGGGTAGCTTGGTCTTGGTACAAACTTCACATGCCCCGATGAATTCTTTAATATCCTTGCGTAAGACAGGCCACCAAAAATCTTTAGAGACCAGCGCATAAGTCTTGCGGATGCCAGGATGCCCAGCCACCTTGCTGTTATGGAGACAGCGTAGCACCTCCAGTTGGAGAGCGGCAGGAACGAAGTGTCGATCCCCAGGAGTCTGTTTGGGTGCCAAATGCTGAAACTTCATGATCTCAGAAAGCAATGGAGAGTGAATCCTGAGATTCGTGTTCGCGATGATATTCCCCTTAGGAACTATGGAGGACAGAAGTGGTTCAGTTATAGTGGATGGTTCATATTGACGAGACAAAGCATCGGCTTTAGAGTTCTTAGAACCAGGTCTATACGTAAGTACATAATTAAAGTGAGTGAGGAACAAGGCCCAGCGAGCCTGCCTGGCGGACAAGCGCTTAGCCTCCCCAATATAAGACAAGTTCTTATGATCCGTAAGAATAGTAACAGGGTGTAGTGTCCCTTCCAGTAAATGTCTCCACTCCTTTAAAGCCTTAATGACCGCTAACAGTTCCCTCTCCCCGATGTCATATCTGCTCTCAGGCCCAGAAGATTTTTTAGAGAAGAAACCACAAGGATGTAACGGTTTATCCACCCCTAACCTTTGAGACAGAACAGCCCCAACTCCTGTCTCAGAAGCATCGACCTCGAGCAAGAAAGGCAGAGTCGTATCAGGATGAACTAGAATGGGAGCTGAGGCAAAAAGTTCCTTGAGAGTCTTAAAAGCACCAAGAGCTTCCTCAGACCAGAACTTAGTATCAGCCCCTTGTTTGGTCATATTGGTAATAGGCGCAATGATAGAGGAGTAACCCTTAATGAAGCGCCTATAGTAGTTGGAAAAACCAATAAACCTTTGGATAGCCTTGAGTCCTTTGGGCAAAGGCCAGTCTAAAATAGATTGGAGTTTACCAGGATCCATTTTAAAACCTTCCCCAGAAATCACGTACCCAAGAAAGTCTACCTGAGACTGATCAAAACTGCACTTCTCCAATTTGCAGTATAGACCATGTTGCAGAAGTTTGTGTAACACCTTTCTGACCTGTCTATGGTGAGTCTCAATCTCCTTAGAGTGTATTAGTATGTCGTCCAGGTAAACAATAACACAATCATGCTGAAACTCCCTAAGTACCTCATTAATCAAATCTTGAAATACTGCAGGAGCATTGCATAGTCCAAATGGCATAACAGTGTATTCGTAATGGCCATACCGGGTATTGAATGCCGTCATCCACTCGTGACCTTGCTGGATTCTCACCAAATTGTAAGCCCCTCTGAGATCTAACTTGGTGAAGATTTTGGAGCCCTTAAGACGATCAAATAACTCGGTAATCAGTGGGATAGGATAGGCATTTCTGACAGTTATTTTATTCAAGCCTCGGTAATCGATACAAGGTCTCAGCGTGCCATCCTTCTTCTTAATGAAAAAGAACCCCGCCCCGGCCGGAGAAGAAGACCTCCTGATGAATCCCTTTTCTAAATTCTCCTGAATATACTCCTCTAGAACCGAGTTTTCCTGAACAGACAAAGGATATACATGGCCCCTCGGAGGCATAGTCCCGGGTAGAAGCTTAATTTTACAGTCAAATGACCTGTGTGGCGGCAAAGAATCGGCATTCTTCTTGTCAAACACTGCCCTTAAGTCTAGGTAAAGGTCTGGCATTTGTCTTTCTGTGGACTGAGTAGGATTCTCCTGTATGTTAATATTAGCTAATGGAGAAACCTTGCACAAACACCGATCCTGGCAGCCCTGGCCCCACGAGAGTATCTCCCCTAACTCCCAATCGATAATAGGGTTATGTTCTCTCAACCATGGGTAGCCCAGAACTATGGGAACGGAAGGAGACAAAATGAGCAGAAGAGATAAATTCTCCACGTGTAGGATACCAACATTTAAATCAATGGGTATGGTCTCACGAAAGATAACAGGGTCTAGTAGTGGTCTACCATCTATGGCCTCAACGGCCAAGGGTGTCTCCCTTAGCTGGGATGGGAAATTGTTTTTACTAGCAAAGGCTTGGTCGATAAAATTCTCAGCAGCACCGGAATCTATCAAAGCCATAGCCCTTACTACTTCCCTCCCGCAAGTTAAGGAAACTGGTAGCAGAAGCCTGTGATCTTTATAATTAGGAGTAGAGGACAAAATAGAAACACCCAAGGCCTGTCCTCTAGAGAGACTTAGGTGCGAGCGTTTCCCGGGCGGTTAAAACAGTTCGAGAGTAAATGACCCTTAGCTCCACAATACATACACAAACCCTCTCTTCTCCTGTACTGTCTTTCCTCCTCAGAGAGGCGGGTATACCCTATCTGCATAGGTTCAGGAAGCAAAGATACCGTGGAGTCAGGACTTGGAAAAGCGGGGGCTAACCTAAAAGAAGGTCTCCGGTTCCTCTCTCGAGTGTTCTGTCTCTCTCTTAAACGTTCATCTATACGAGAGATGAACGAAATTAAATCCTCTAAATTCTCAGGGAGTTCTCTGGTAGCAACCTCATCAAGGATTACTTCAGATAAGCCATTCAAAAATACATCCATATACGCCTGCTCATTCCACTTGACTTCTGACGCCAGAGACCTGAACTCTAGTGCATAATCCACCAGTGTTCGGTTCTCCTGTTTCAGACGCAACAGTAATCTGGCTGCATTAACCTTTCTACCTGGAGGGTCAAATGTTCTTCTAAAAGCAGCTACAAAGGCGTTATAGTTATAAACTAATGGGTTATCGTTCTCCCATAATGGGTTGGCCCATCTCAGAGCTTTCTCAATAAGTAGGGTGATAATAAATCCTACCTTTGCCCTATCTGTAGGATAAGAGCGAGGTTGCAATTCAAAGTGGATACTAATTTGGTTTAAGAAACCACGACACTTCTCAGGAGCCCCACCATAGCGTACTGGGGGGGTAATGCGAGAAGAAGCACCCACTGTGGCTACCTCTAGACCTGAACCGACAGGAGAAACAGGGGTATTAAGTATCTCCTCTGGTGGGTTATTGGCACGAGATAATAAAGCCTGTAGCGCAAGCGCCATCTGATCCATTCTGTGATCCATGGCTTCAAACCTAGGATCAGGAGAAGCCAGCTGACTGTTTGTACTTGCAGGATCCATTGGCCCTGTCGCAATGTCAGGATCGGGACAGGGATCCAACACGCAGAGTACAAACAGTAGCCAGATACGTATACCGGACCTTAGAATGGCCGGACTAACGTAAGTAGTACAGAATAGAATGGTCAAAGACAAGCCGAGGTCGAGGGTAACAGAAGACAGGTAAGCGAGAGACAAGCCGAATCAAGGGTAACAGAGATAAGCAGAGTAAGGTAAACAAGCCGGGTCAAAACCAAAAGGGATAATAGAATACACAAGCACTGAGTGACTAGAACAAGCTAGAACCACGACAGGGCAATGAGCTAATGAAAGAAGCTCTGTTAAATACCCTGTTCAGAGCAGTAACCACGCCTCCGAGGCGTCCTGATTGGTCCTGCAGCAATTGAGTGACAGGTCGTTCCGGAGGAGTGTCCTGATGACAACTTCCTGCCTAGATGCTGTAAAAGGCAGTCACTCCCTCGCGGCCGGCCTTGCATGACCGGATATACCTTGGGGAAGGGAGCCATCAGGCCGTCTGGATGGAGGAACAGCTAAGTCTCTACCTCTTTCGGAGGTAGAGACCACAGGTACCCTGACAGTATCTGGCGGAGGTTATACATCCTAAACGTCATGTATCTGGTGGAGGTTACACCTCCCAAGTGTCATGTATCTGGCGGAGGTTATATCTCTCGAGCATCATGTATCTGGCGGAGGTTATTCCTCCCGAGCGTCATGTATCTGGTGGAGGTTATTTCTCCCGAGCATCATGTATCCGGTGGAGATTATTCCTCTTGAGCGTCATGTATCTGGTGGAGGTTATACCTCCCAAGCGTGATGTATCTGGTGGAGGTTATACCTCCCAAGTGTGATGTATCTGGTGGAGGTTATACCTCCCAAGCGTGATGTATCTGTCTGAGGTTATACCTCCCAAGCGTGATGTATCTGTCTGAGGTTATTCCTCCCAAGTATCATGTATCTGGTGGAGGTTATTTCTCCCGAGCGTCATGTATCCGGTGGAGATTATTCCTCCTGAGCGTCATGTGTCTGGTGGAGGTTATACCTCCCAAGCGTCATGTATCTGGTGGAGGTTATACCTCCCAAGCGTGATGTATCTGTCTGAGGTTATTCCTCCCAAGTGTCATGTATCTGTCTGAGGTTATTCCTCCCAAGTGTCATGTATCTGGTGGAGGTTATACCTCCCAAGTGTCATGTATCTGGCGGAGGTTATTCCTCCCAAGCGTCATGTATCTGGTGGAGGTTATACCTTACCAAGTGTCATGTATCTGGTGGAGGTTATACCTCCCAAGCGCCATGTATCTGGTGGAGGTTATACCTCCCAAGCGTCATGTATATGGCGGAAGTTATACTTCCCAAACATCATGCATCTGGCGGAGGTTATACCTCCCGAGCGTCATGTATCCGGTGGAGATTATCCCTCCTGAGCGTCATGTATCTGGTGGAGGTTATTCCTCCCGAGCGTCATGTATCTGGTGGAGGTTATACCTCCCAAGCGTCATGTATCTGGCGGAGGTTATACCTCCCAAGCGCCACGTATCTGGCGGAGGTTATACCTCCTAAACGTCATGTATCTGGTGGAGGTTACACCTCCCAAGTGTCATGTATCTGGCGGAGGTTATACCTCTCGAGCATCATGTATCTGGCGGAGGTTATTCCTCCCGAGCGTCATGTATCTGGTGGAGGTTATTTCTCCCGAGCATCATGTATCCGGTGGAGATTATTCCTCTTGAGCGTCATGTATCTGGTGGAGGTTATACCTCCCAAGCGTGATGTATCTGGTGGAGGTTATACCTCCCAAGCGTGATGTATCTGTCTGAGGTTATACCTCCCAAGCGTGATGTATCTGTCTGAGGTTATTCCTCCCAAGTATCATGTATCTGGTGGAGGTTATTTCTCCCGAGCGTCATGTATCCGGTGGAGATTATCCCTCCTGAGCGTCATGTATCTGGTGGAGGTTATTCCTCCCGAGCGTCATGTATCTGGTGGAGGTTATACCTCCCAAGCGTCATGTATCTGGCGGAGGTTATACCTCCCAAGCGCCACGTATCTGGCGGAGGTTATACCTCCTAAACGTCATGTATCTGGTGGAGGTTACACCTCCCAAGTGTCATGTATCTGGCGGAGGTTATACCTCTCGAGCATCATGTATCTGGCGGAGGTTATTCCTCCCGAGCGTCATGTATCTGGTGGAGGTTATTTCTCCCGAGCATCATGTATCCGGTGGAGATTATTCCTCTTGAGCGTCATGTATCTGGTGGAGGTTATACCTCCCAAGCGTGATGTATCTGGTGGAGGTTATACCTCCCAAGCGTGATGTATCTGTCTGAGGTTATACCTCCCAAGCGTGATGTATCTGTCTGAGGTTATTCCTCCCAAGTATCATGTATCTGGTGGAGGTTATTTCTCCCGAGCGTCATGTATCCGGTGGAGATTATTCCTCCTGAGCGTCATGTGTCTGGTGGAGGTTATACCTCCCAAGCGTCATGTATCTGGTGGAGGTTATACCTCCCAAGCGTGATGTATCTGTCTGAGGTTATTCCTCCCAAGTGTCATGTATCTGTCTGAGGTTATTCCTCCCAAGTGTCATGTATCTGGTGGAGGTTATTCCTCCCAAGCGTCATGTATCTGGTGGAGGTTATACCTTACCAAGTGTCATGTATCTGGCGGAGGTTATTCCTCCCAAGCGCCATGTATCTGGTGGAGGTTATACCTTACCAAGTGTCATGTATCTGGCGGAGGTTATTCCTCCCAAGCGTCATGTATCTGGTGGAGGTTATACCTTACCAAGTGTCATGTATCTGGTGGAGATATACCTCCCAAGCGCCATGTATCTGGTGGAGGTTATACCTCCCAAGCGTCATGTATATGGCGGAAGTTATACTTCCCAAACATCATGCATCTGGCGGAGGTTATACCTCCCGAGCGTCATGTATCCGGTGGAGATTATCCCTCCTGAGCGTCATGTATCTGGTGGAGGTTATTCCTCCCGAGCGTCATGTATCTGGTGGAGGTTATACCTCCCAAGCGTCATGTATCTGGTGGAGGTTATACCTCCCAAGTGTCATGTATCTGGCGGAGGTTATACTTCCCGAGCGCCACGTATCTGGCGGAGGTTATACCTCCTAAACGTCATGTATCTGGTGGAGGTTACATCTCCCAAGTGTCATGTATCTGGCGGAGGTTATACCTCTCGAGCATCATGTATCTGGCGGAGGTTATTCCTCCCGAGCGTCATGTATCTGGTGGAGGTTATTTCTCCCGAGCATCATGTATCCGGTGGAGATTATTCCTCTTGAGCGTCATGTATCTGGTGGAGGTTATACCTCCCAAGCGTGATGTATCTGGTGGAGGTTATACCTCCCAAGCGTGATGTATCTGTCTGAGGTTATACCTCCCAAGCGTGATGTATCTGTCTGAGGTTATTCCTCCCAAGTATCATGTATCTGGCGGAGGTTATTTCTCCCGAGCGTCATGTATCTGGTGGAGGTTATACCTCCCAAGCGTCATGTATCTGGTGGAGGTTATACCTCCCAAGCGTGATGTATCTGTCTGAGGTTATTCCTCCCAAGTGTCATGTATCTGTCTGAGGTTATTCCTCCCAAGTGTCATGTATCTGGTGGAGGTTATTCCTCCCAAGCGTCATGTATCTGGTGGAGGTTATACCTTACCAAGTGTCATGTATCTGGCGGAGGTTATTCCTCCCGGAGGTTATTCCTCCCAAGCGTCATGTATCTGGTGGAGGTTATACCTTACCAAGTGTCATGTATCTGGCGGAGGTTATTCCTCCCAAGCGTCATGTATCTGGTGGAGGTTATTCCTCCCAAGGGCCATATATCTGGTGGAGGTTATACCTCCCAAGTGTCTTGCGCCTATGGATATAAATAACGATTTTTGAGTTTTTTCCTCCGTGCGATTATGATATCGCACTTTTATAAATTAACCTGGTTACCCCCACTAGGCTGTCAATCAGACACCAGGTCAGAGCACCTAACTTGTAAAGACGTCTCATTGAGCTGCATTGGGAGGCCTGTGATTGGACAGCCACAGAAAGTCTTGGGGGGGGGGTTGTTACTGCAGTCTCCATCACAGGGAGCCCATCAGGATGCTAACGCTCCTGTGCCAAGCTGTGGGGCATGTGCAGCGCCACCTGTTGTTTGCAATTGTTACATGCATTATAGGGACACTCTGGGCTCCCAAAGTACATCATCTCATTAAAGTGGTCTGGGTGCAGATTAAAACATTGCAGGCTTTAAGACTAATTCTAGTGGCTGTCTACCAGGGGGAGCTGCAGGGGCAGAAGGACACAATCGTTTAACTAAATAGCAAGACTCATTAATTATGAATATTGTGTTCTTTGTGTTATCTCAACAATGTATTACTTATTATTTCACTTGTGCAATTCACCACATGTTTAAGAACAAGTCACCAAAGGCCAGCCTTTGCCCAGAATAAAGTATTGTGTGTCCTGTGTGGTTTGTTCAGGGATTCCAATAACAGAGTTGTTTGCTGGCTGCATTGGTCCCTGATCCCGGGGACGAATTAAGAAAAAGCTGGCTTCAGAGCTAAACAACGTCCTGAGTGCCACAACTTCCATTGTAAAAGCAGTAGTTGGAGGCTGTGCGGGCAGAGGGGTTGCTACCTGGTAGACAGAGGCGAGGGCAGTAGGGCAGATGAGAGGGCAGAAGGGTTGCTACTTGCCTGTTAAGATGAGGGGCAGGAAGAGGGATCACTACCTGCCTGGGAGACAGAAGTGCGGACTGACTGGTCACTACCTGCCTGGAAGACAGAGGCCTGGACAGAAGGTGGACTACCTGTCTGGAAAGATGAGGTGTTGACAGAAGGGTCGCTACCTGTCTGGAAAGATGAGGTGTTGACAGAAGGCTCGCTACATGTCTGGAAAGTTGAGACGTTGATAGAAGGGTTTAGAGGCCAAGACAACTTTGAATCCTTTGTCATGCAGTGTGGCACAGTTCTCTGCAGTGGTTATAGCTTCTTGGCAGTAATTATAGTTCCTTGCAATGTTATAGTTCTCTGCAGTGGTTATAGCACCTTGTGGTAGTTTAGCTCTCTGCAGTGGTTATAGCTCTCTGTGGTGGTTATAGTTATCTGCAGTAGTTATAGCTCTCTGCAGTGAATATAGCGGACCGCCTGGTACCTCTGCCAAAAACGCTCCCTAGCTATCGCCATGAAAACAATCAGCACTTCTGTCCCTAGCCACCGCAACTTGGCTGGGGTCTCGCCGTTGCTTCCCACCTGGATCCAGCTTCCAGTGATCAAAGCTTTCCTACAGAGAGTACAGATGTGTAGTGATTATAGTTGTTATAGCACTCCCCCCACACTTTAGCTGAGACTGAATGCTGGTAGTAGATCTGTTTAATGCAGGCAAGCACTCTCAATGTATACATACAGTAAACTCCTCCCCTGTGCCTGAGATATAATTGAGTCAGGAACTGTACAAACTCAATTCTCTCCCAGGTACAGAAAAACATAATTTTTATACACCCCAAAAGTACCCCCAAAATACATGGAGCCCCCTCAAGAGTCACGGATATCCACGGATATCCCTGATCTGAGTGCCTATCATATCCATAAAGCACTTAGATCAGTTTGGTGGTTTGGGATTGCCATTGAGGTAAACTTTTGACCGTCCGTCCATGAGGTAGAAGCCCAAAATAGTTCCATAGAAATCATAGCAAAGGCCGGTCTCCATTCCATACGAAAACCACACACAATAGACAAATGTTTTCAAGTGTCGAATGCTACCCATTTGGTAGTTTGTATCTCCCGAACGCCGTTCGTATGAGTGGTCGATAACTTGACCGGGCAGCAGTTCTGTCTTCACCGATGTTCGCAAGAGTGCCTATCCGAAATCAGTTCCGGGCACTCGACGACCAAACAACGCTGCCTGCGTTCATGTGACAAGATGGCTGCCAACTCAGTTTCCACATGTTCATGCATACGAACAGTGGCCACCCAGCTGAACACTTAGAATATTAAGGTGTCAGGAGAGGTTAATAGGGGTTAACAAGCCCAGAGGTGGTCCACAATTTGTGCGTTTGTTCAGTTCCCGAACTAAAAAGGAAAAACACACGAACCAAGTATTTTAAGGTTTGGTTACATGGCCCATAGTCCTTGGGCAGGAGGCTTGCCAGCAGGCTCCTCCAGGTGCTTGTGGCAGAGGCATATTTGCCACAAGTGGTTTTAGCTCTCTGTGTTAGTTATAGCTCCTTGTGGCTGTTATAGCTCTCTGCAGTGGTTATAGCTCTTTTGCGGTGGTTATCATTCCCTGCGGTGGTTATCATTCCCTGCGATGGTTATAGCTCTCTGTGATGGTTATAGCTCTCTACAGCGGTTATAGCTCTCTGCAGTGGTTATAGCTCCCTGCGGTGGTTATAGCTGGTACCCCCAGATGTTATGTCTCTGGACTGCTCTTCTCCGAGTGCCCATGCTGGCCAAATAGCACCCTGAGAGGAGAATCCACACCCAAGTGATAAAGTTTGGCCCGGTCGTGGCTATTCTCCAATCTGGCTCAGAGTTCCAGGGGTGTGGCTGGTTTATCCCGGTCTCATAAAACAGGGTTCCTGAGGCTCTGGGGAGGCCAGTACCCCACATTTTATATGTCCCTGGATAGCGCTTGAATGTGCACCCATATTGGCCAAAGAGATACCCGATCAAGACAGAATAAACATCCAAGGGGTCTCCATCTCTCATTTTCATGGGAATAGCCCTTTTTAGTCCACGTTGGAATGGGGTTCTGACAGATAAATCATTTTTTCCAATGTAATAACTTTAATATATCATGATTTTTTTTATCCCGAATATTTTTCATATTATCTACCCATTTAGTCTTCCATATTATCCTCAACATGTATCCACCATGGAAGGATATAATTAGGAACACTTATTAGAGGCATGATTTTTATTTTCCCTCTACATTCAATAATTTAGCTGTTATTTATTTTTTATTTATCTATTTTTTACACGTTTTTCACTGAGCATTGTCAGGATATTTATATCGGCAGACATTTTGTGCTAAAATAGAAATTAAAAGTGTATATTGCCAGAGTCACTCAGAACAGAGCAGACTCCATTTTGGATTTCAGGCTAACAAAGGGACACAATTGCCTTCTGTAACACTAACCACTGAACCTGAGCTAAGGAATGCATTATATAAACAAGCCAAGTGATAAGCAATGAAGCAGGGGGATGGAATGCTCTGTCTAAATGTTAATGGAAGAGAAATAATTTTTAACTAATGACAGAGAAGACAAGTAATTAATTTTACTTTCTGTAATTAAGGGGTGAAATTTAGTTTACAACTGTTAATTTTAGAAATTACGATCAAAATCGTAGCCACAAAAACTGAGGCAACGCTTTGAACTGACAAGTAAATTTAAGTTATGGTAGTCATATAGATAAGCCAAATGACATCAAAATCGTCATCAGGAAAAGTTAACTCTTTCCTGTATAGGAAGGTTTAGTGAGGCGAGACTGCCCTCTATGGACCAAATACCTAAATTGCAATCTGCAGGTTGACCACACCTTCAGTTTCCTATTGGCCTTATCAAGTAATGACGTACAGAGAGTCTGGCCCTTTAAAAATTAGGACAAAGGGAAGAGAGAGGTTAGCTGAGGTTGAAGGTAGTTGGAGAAAGTTTGGGCTTTCAGATTCGGACATGCAGAGAGATCCATGACAGATATTCACTCTTGGACCCAACTCAAGAAACACTCCTGGACACTTAGAATTTTACTCTTACTTTCTAAGCCACACTATTGTTTTTACTATTACTTACATACCTCCATACAACCAATTATACACGCATTCAAGTTCCTGGGACTACCTACTCATCTTATGAGAACATCTACTTAACTGGTAATTATGCTGGTTTTATTTAATGAATCTAAATTAATTAAAAATCTAATAGCATGGTATATGACTGGATAAATCACGGTCAGATTTCAATATTTAGAAATCTTAGTTAACTAAAGAATATATAGTTATAAACATTCCATTCTGCAGGTGGAATTAAGAATAATTGTATATTGATGTGATTTATCACGTGTTAGCATACCAATGTTTTTATCCAGGTGTATTGATTTGCTCTAAAATAATATAAGATATCTTTTTAGGCAAATTAAAATTCGGCTTATAGAATCTGGTAGATTATTCTTATTGGATGGTTCCAGGAAATGTTTAATGAGCTGGTTTAAATGATATTTTGATTGAAAATTACATGAGAATAGGATATTATATGCCTAGAAGGATCTAGCCAGCATTGAAAGGGTTACTCAGTTGAGTTAACTGTTAGCCAAGGTTTTATGGCTTTTCGCTGGAAGTTTTACTCTGTGAAGTACCCTCATAAATCTTGTCTTGACAGTTGATGCTGTAACTTTGTGCTGTGTATAGCCATTCCATTGTATTGCATACTGATGTTATACTAAATATTCACTGATTATTATCATGCATGCTGCCTAATATTATTATTATATTATTTGTCACAATAAATTATATCTATTTTTATAACAAATTGTGATTTTTATTTGTATGGAATACATTTCACTTACACGATAACGATCTCTGAGCTCTAAGAGAATTTAAATAGTGGGCAATTCTCGACTGTTTAATATTATCATCCCATAAATATCCCCACAGCATTGAACACTATTTTTTACATGTAGTTACATTCTCTAGGTATAATATATGTGCCGTCAGATGTATGATATTCATTTAGCTACAATAATACACGTTGATTCCTTTAATTGTTTCTCATCATTTTATTAAGGTATTTCTCCAATCCCGTGTTTATTTTCAGTAATACCACCTTTTAATTGTATCCTGTTTCACAACAATTTGGTTTAGACAGTTGTTGACTTTTGTGCCGGCGCACTTTTTGCTCATTATGTGATTAACATGTTTTTATATGTTTATTCATATATATTTTTTAATTCATTTATTCACAACTAATTGTCTTCAAAGATTGCATTCATTCTTTCTGTGTTTGGAGGATAACCCAGTGAGTTAACACAGTAAGGGTACTTCACTTTGCTTGATTTCATTTGTAAAATAAAGAGATCAACTCCAATCGGTGTTTTTAACAGCTCTATATGATATGCGATATAAGCATGGACTGACTACGAAACGCGTTACGTGAACCTCTGCAGTATCTTCGGTGGAACGCACGCCTGAATTTGGTCCAGTTAATCCGTCTTTATAGGTTGGATTCGATGCCGGCATTTGACAAGAAGAATAGCGAAAGGACTTGCTTGTTCGTGATTTTCGAAGCTAGCTGCTAAAGGTGTTTTTACTCCTGATGTGCCTTCTCACATCTTGTAAGTGTCCAACTTTATGTGCAATAAAGTATCTCTTTTTATGTAAAATATTTATGTTCTGCTGTGTTCCCTTTCAGATTTGGTACTTGGACATTCCGTGCTGCAATATCCAAGTAGAGTTTATTTTATGGACATTTAATTAATTTTCTAGCTTTTTGACATTATATGCGTTTTCTCTTAGCTAGTATCATGCTGAGTGGTCACTTTATAATCTTGAGCTTTTTATCTGTATTCCCGCTATTACACAACCCTCAACGTTTTTCTATCTTTAGTTGCATAAATAGAAATATGTTTGGCCAGAGTTGATTTACAGTAAGATACATACCTGCACACTGCTCGATTGGACCGGGGCACAGTTTTTTATTTCAATTTATCTACCGAGAATTCCGTCATTAATTGGGAGAGATCTGAATGAAATGATCTCTCAGAACAATCGATGCACACTTCTATTTATCTTAACTAAAAATATAGAAAAAGGAGATGAGCAGATTACGAGACGTATGCACAATTGAGGAAAATTGCCTTCTCAAGAAGACTAACATCAGAACTCCAACATAGTAAGAGTATTAACTTCCCTTGTCCGTGATATTTCCATCTCACCATTTGGTGGCTTTTTATAGTTGTGAGGTTTGATGAATGAGGATTCTTCACTTAGAGCTTGGCATTTGCTGCTGACATTGCACCCATGAAAATATGACACCACACTTGCCCTCCATGCTTTTTCATCACCTTCCCTTTCTCCTCCCTTCTTTGATTACATCACCTTCCCTTTCTCCTCCCTTCTTTGATTACATCACCTTCCCTTTCTCCTCCCTTCTTTGATTACATCACCTTCCCTTTCTCCTCCCTTCTTTGATTACATCACCTTCCCTTTCTCCTCCCTTCTTTGATTACATCACCTTCCCTTTCTCCTCCCTTCTTTGATTACATCACATTCCCTTGCTCATCCCTTCTTCGATTACATCACCTTCCCTTTCTCCTCCCTTGTTTGATTACATCACCTTCCCTTTCTCCTCCCTTCTTCGATTACATCACCTTCCCTTTCTCCTCCCTTTTTGATTACATCACCTTCCCTTTCTCCTCCCTTCTTTGATTACATCATCTTCCCTTTCTCCTCCCTTCTTCGATTACATCACCTTCCCTTTCTCATCCCTTCTTTGATTACATCACCTTCCCTTTCTCATCCCTTCTTCGATTACATCACCTTCCCTTTCTCATCCCTTCTTTGATTACATCACCTTCCCTTTCTCATCCCTTCTTTGATTACATCATCTTTCCTTTCTCCTCCCTTCTTCGATTACATCACCTTCCCTTTCTCATCCCTTCTTTGATTACATCACCTTCCCTTTCTCCTCCCTTCTTTGATTACATCATCTTCCCTTTCTCCTCCCTTCTTCGATTACATCACCTTCCCTTTCTCATCCCTTCTTTGATTACATCACCTTCCCTTTCTCATCCCTTCTTTGATTACATCATCTTCCCTTTCTCCCCCCTTCTTCGATTACATCACCTTCCCTTTCTCATCCCTTCTTTGATTACATCACCTTCCCTTTCTCATCCCTTCTTTGATTACATCATCTTTCCTTTCTCCTCCCTTCTTCGATTACATCACCTTCCCTTTCTCATCCCTTCTTTGATTACATCACCTTCCCTTTCTCCTCCCTTCTTTGATTACATCACCTTCCCTTTCTCATCCCTTCTTTGATTACATCACCTTCCCTTTCTCCTCCCTTCTTCGATTACATCATCTTCCCTTTCTCATCCCTTCTTTGATTACATCACCTTCCCTTTCTCCTCCCTTCTTTGATTACATCACCTTCCCTTTCTCCTCCCTTCTTTGATTACATCACCTTCCCTTTCTCCTCCCTTCTTTGATTACATCACCTTCCCTTTCTCCTCCCTTCTTTGATTACATCACCTTCCCTTTCTCCTCCCTTCTTTGATTACATCACCTTCCCTTTCTCCTCCCTTCTTTGATTACATCACCTTCCCTTTCTCCTCCCTTCTTTGATTACATCACCTTCCCTTTCTCATCCCTTCTTTGATTACATCATCTTCCCTTTCTCCTCCCTTCTTCGATTACATCACCTTCCCTTTCTCATCCCTTCTTTGATTACATCACCTTCCCTTTCTCCTCCCTTCTTTGATTACATCATCTTCCCTTTCTTCAACCTTCTTTGTATTGTGTACCGTTATTGTTACTTCACAAGGTTATATTTGCCGCTTGGCTAGGATTTGTTATTTTAACGTTATATATTATTTGCTTAGACTGTCACGTGATGTAAATA
Organism: Pelobates fuscus; assembly: GCF_036172605.1. NCBI lineage: Eukaryota > Metazoa > Chordata > Amphibia > Anura > Pelobatidae > Pelobates > Pelobates fuscus. The sequence goes on along the minus strand of NC_086318.1, from coordinate 6,851,418 downwards.
TGAACTTTTGTACTTCTGCCAGTTGTGTACTTTAAATCAAGATTTAATTTAAAATAAATAAATGAACCACACAGAAAAACTTGGAATAATTACCATTTTAATGAAAATTTCCACCAGAATCCACCATTTTTAGCCCCATTATTATATAAACCACAGTGCAGGACAGGAGGCATTGGACATGTTGGACCAATGAGATGGCAGAGAAGAAGCGCACGGCTGTAGGACAAGCAGGGGAGGTGAGACGTTGTTGAGGTTAGTGCAACTGATTCTTAGCACCATAACAGCAGGGAGAAGCATGAAGATAGGGGTTCGCATCACAGCCAAAATGGGAGACATACAGTGCGAGCAATATGAATCATGTACCTAGCGTTTGATACTTTTTTGCTTCTTGTCTGTGCCCTTCACTATGAGAATAAATAAATACATAAATAAATACAAAATATCATCAAATTACTGTACAACAGGAACACCTATCACTACTAGCCTACGGATTTCCTATCACGACATGTACAAAACGCTGCTGCTTCACATGACACAGACACACACAGGGTTCTCGCCGGATACAGCTGACAAGTCGCTGGAAACTATCTGACTTCTATTGTCACCATGACAAACCAATGTAATCAATTCAAATAACACTGGGGAGGGCCTGGAGTCATTCACAGACTATATGGATGACGACAATCACCAAACAAAGGATGCAGCTCGGAAGTGGCTCAAGTTTGAGTAGAACTGAGTATTCTTTGTGGTTATAGCTATTTCAGAATAGGGATTGGCCCAATCGCCATAATATTCAGAATCCTGAGCAAATCTGCAATAAGAAAAGTCAGTTCTCAAACAACAAAATGCACACAGACAGATAACTCATATTCTCCATCATATGGGCAAACAATACGGCTTAGAATGGGAATCCGTCATCTGGAAATCAATGCATTCTCTCACATTTATGGGGTGGAATTTTAAGTCTTAAAACTGGATTTTGGAAAATACAGAACGGCTGTGGTTATACATGCAATTATTCTAGTAACCAGGTGGATACATTATTTACTGCTATACCAGCATGGCAGAACACGTTTATAAAGAGTAGAATAAATAGGAAGAGGGGTTTAAGGGAAGTTAGTACATCGGAGGGAAGGCTCTCTCACACTGCCATAACCTATAACTAGATTGCTCCAGAATAGGCAAGCGCCATTGCAGGCTGTCTAATTAATCTCTACCGGAACGAGAGACAGAGAAACACAATCCCTCCTACATTCATATGAGGGTCTTTGCCAGTGAGGAGAGTGTGGCATGCCTGGAGATATGGGAGAGAATGCTCTTTAATATAGAACATACCTCAAGTAGGGTCATTACGTTTTGGCAAACTAACTCATATATTGTGGCAGTAAAATGAAGAAGTGATAGACTGTTGCCGATTTATCTTGAGTTGGGGCGTGCATTAAGAAAACGATTTCATGGTCACATTGATACCCGGCTTTGTGGAGATCAATTCATATTTTACATAAGGCATTCACTTGGAGACGGACCAATATTTGAAGATTTGATAACAATAACCATCTCGTTCCTTATACTGTAAGACAGAGCTGTACGGACTGCATGAAAATGGGTGAAAACTCTTATACAAGAAGCTAATGCCATCTCCCTCCATATTTCACAGCTTCTGGTCACAGTAGAGAAAAGTAATAATCACGAGAGGCGGTGAGAAGTGGTTGTGGAAGACTCCCTAAAGATTGGTGATAGCGTGAGAGTGCGGAACCAATTTGGACAATAATAAGCAAACATCCATTCACATATTTAGAGGATTTCTCCCACACAAACATAGCAGAATGAACGATCTTCAGGTTAATTAACTATTATCGAAAACAAAGATTTAAGACATCCATGGCAGTTGTTTTAATAGCATGGCTCAGGCATTCACTAAAATGGTTTGTGAATTTCCATTTGACATGATAGGTGCCCAGTTACAGAGGTATAAATGTTAATCAGTCACAAATATTCCACACTGTGGTAGTGGTTTCAAGGCTTGGCAAAATGTTTGTAGACAGATCGGTGTGGGCAAGTGGATGCTCTCATTTTCGTGAAACAATACAGGTGAGTTTACGTGATGATTGAGCTGGGTGCAGCAATGCTGGACTCCCGCTGGGAGTGGGATACGAGGGACCTAGGAATGGAGTAGTGGGGCCGTTAGGGGTTGGTTTCCTGCAGATTACCAGATTCCACTGGATCTACCTCCGGGAGGTGCAAGGATTCTGGCCGAGGCGCGCTTTGGGACATGATCATCGATCTGAGCACCTACAAATAAATGAGAAATATGCCGTAGGTCAATACATCTGAAAACATGATATATTGTATACATATATCAAACTGAGCTTATTCTAAAAACATTCTGCTTTATAATATCTTCATCTCAATATTGCCTCAGCAGGTCATGTACTAACCATAGTGGTATAAAACAGACAGCGATATATAGTATATATATAGTAATATATTGCTAGTTACATTATTACTATATTATCCCACATCACTATTATATCACACAGTCCATAACATTATATTATCACAGTCCATATCACTATATTATCATACAGCCCATATTACTATACTATCACACAGCCCATATTACTATATTATCATACAGCCCATATTACTATATTATCACACAGTCCATATGATTATATTATCACAGTCCATATCACTATATTATCACACAGTCCATATCACTATATTATCATACAGCCCATATCACTATACTATCATACAGCCCATATTACTGTACTATCACACAGTCCATATTACTATATTATCACACAGTCCATATTACTATACTATCACACAGTCCATATTACTATACTATCACACAGTCCATATTACTATATTATCATACAGGCCATTACTATATTATCACACAGTCCATATTACTATACTATCACACAGTTCATATTACTATATAATCATACAGCCCATATGTGACAAGACCAGTCTCGCCACATTGCATTGAAGAAGCCTGGTTGCCCGCCTGCTGCCTTTAGACTATGGCCCCATGTTGAAACGCTTGATTTTCCCCTGCAAAGACACGGAAGTCGAGTCATTCGGTGCTTGCCCTGTTTGAGCGGTGATACCCCAGATAGCTATGCCATGGAGCCCATTCGTATAATGAAAGACTACGGGAAAGACTTTGGCTTCATGGCAATTGAACTGTATGTATGTGATCTGAGCGCCATCCAGTAATAATGTGGGCTCAGACCTGAGCTATCTGGGGATATGTTGCATGTCTGTATTTTATGTAATAAATGTAACCTTGTGTATTTTATTGTATTTTACTGTCTTTTTACTGCCCTGTGCTTAATGGAGTTTTGCCTCTGTCCTTGGAGATAATTGGATTACTTCTCAATTATCTCCAGGATAGAAGACTCTGTGGAACTGGTTTTGGGCAGAAAAGCCATGCTTCATTTGGTCACAAAGGACTACGATCTATCTTTTGAACCAATGGACCAATTTGTATGATTTTGACGTATGTTTGTATTTGAAGTATGCGGATTCTGAAAATGTAATTTTATGTGAATGTGATGCATACTTTTAAAGTTATGAATAATGTGGAAAAACTGTATTTCTCTGCCTGTGATAATTACATTACCCATTGTGTAAGGTAATTGTATCACAGGCAGAGGGGAGGATTTTGTGTGGGAGTGTATTGTACGTGTTTATCGGTTGTTTTCCAAAACCCTGTGGGTTGTACTAATGTGTATATAAGAACAATAAACCCACAACTCTGTCTGTTCACTGCTTGACCCTCAACACAGAGCCTTGTCTCGTTCTTGGGGGGATTTATGGTATGCTGTTCCAGTTTGACTGCTAGGAGTGTAAACCTATTGGTATGGTTTTTCCTATTCGGCTGTTTACAGCATTCATATGGTTCCGGTTCAGCTGTTTACGGCATTCATATGCTTCTCTGGTTCGGTGGATTGGTCCCTACAGTAGCTGTGCCTGTGTCTCTGGAAGAGGAAGATCTACTAAACGGCGGTTTAACCCTTTTATGTCTGGGGGTGCCATTACACCATATTACTATATTATCACACAGTCCATATCACTAATATCATAGCCACATTGTTGTCTGATGGGTTACATCTATCAGTCTGCTCCTGTTGCCTGGGCTAACAGGCCTGGCTAGGGAGTGGTTGCATGTGCTGTGGTTGAGTGCCAGAAAGTAGGAGAATCACCTCTAAGAGGGTTTACCTGCTCTCCCTGTTAGAAAATAGTTTAAATCCTACTATCATACAGTACATATTACTATACAATAATATTACTATATTCGGTGTTACACAGCCACCTGCTTCTCGCCCATGGTCTGACTTGATCTGATTTGCTCGCTTGATGACACTTCCCAATAAGGCAATCTTCCATCATGACTTCTTCATCTGGCATCTGATCAGTGATATCCATCACTCTGCTCATGTAGTCTGTGATAGAAGGCTTGGCCAGGCTGTGACCACAGGGAGCACATTGGTCAGTCTGATCCTGTAGTCTGTGCTAGAAGGCCTGGCCAGGGAGTGACCACAGGGAGCACATTAGTCAGTCTGCCTCTGTAGCCTGTGCTAGAAGGCCTGGTCAGGCAGTCACCACAGGGAGCACATTAGTCAGTCTGCTCCTGTAGGCTGTGCTAGAAGGCTTGACCAGGCCATGACCACAGGGAACACATTAGTTATTCTGCTCCTGTAGGCTGTGCTAGAAGGCCTGGCCATGGAATGACCACAGGGAGCACATTAGTCAGTCTGCTTCTGTAGCTTGTGCTAGAAGGCCTGGTCAGGCAGTCACCACAGGGAGCACATTAGTCTGTCTGCTCATGTAGGCTGTGCTAGAAGGCTTGGCCAGGCCATGACCACAGGGGGCACATTAGTCAGTCTGCTCCTGTAGGCTGTGCTAGAAGGCCTGGCCATGGAATGACCACAGGGAGCACATTAGTCATTCAGCTCCTGTAGGCTGTGCTAGAAGGCTTGGCCAGGCCATGACCACAGGGGGCACATTAGTCAGTCTGCTCCTGTAGGCTGTGCTAGAAGGCATGCCTGGCCATGGAATGACAACAGGGAGCACATTAGTCAATCCGCTCATGTAGCCTGTGCTAGAAGGCCTGGCCAGGGAGTGACCAGAGGGAGCACATTAGTCAGTCTGCTCCTTTAGGCTGTGCTAAAAGGCCTGGCCAGGGAGTGACCACAGGGAGCACATTAGTCAGTCCTCTCATGTAGCCTGTGCTAGAAGGCCTGGTCAGGCAGTCACCACATGGAAGCACATTAGTCAATCTGCTCCTGTAGGCAGTGCTAGAAGGCTTGGTCAGGCCATGACCACAGGGAGCACATTAGTCAGTCTGCTCCTGTAGGCTGTGCTAGAAGGCCTGGCCATGGAGTGACCACAGGGAGCACATTAGTCAGTCCGCTCCTGTAGCCTGTGCTGCAAGGCCTGGCCAGGGAGTGACCACAGGGAGCACATTAGTCAGTCCGCTCCTGTAGCCTGTGCTACAAGGCCTGGCCAGGGAGTGACCACAGGGAGCACATTAGTCTGTCTACTCCTTTAGGCTGTGCTAGAAGGCCTGGCCAGGGAGTGACCACAGGGAGCACATTAGTCTGTCTGCTCCTGTAGCCTGTGCTCATCATACAAGGTCTGCCCCGAAAGTATCCAGCCATGTAATATGAGAAATAGAGACATTTATTGAAGAAGATACAAGATACAAGAAACACAGTACATACGACAATGCCTCAGTCCCCGTCAAAGTAGGCATCTTGGTATCTCACACAGTTCTCCCAACTTCTCTTCCACTGTTCAAAACACTCTGCAAAATCCTTTGTTGGAATCGCCATCAGCTGCCTCGTCATATTAACCTGAATCTCAACGATGGACTGACATTTCTTCTCTTTCAAAGGTGATTTTAGTTTTGGAAAAAGTCCGAAATCACAGGGGGCCAAATCTTTCAACAGCTCGACCATCTTTGAAGCGTTTGTGCTACACTTTTATTTACGCTGCACTCACTACATAGTCCCCGAAAGAATCCTTCTGAATCATCTGAACAGTTTCCACGGAGGAATGTTCAAGCTGAACACAAAATCTGATGCAGATTTGTTGCTCTACCTGCTTAGCCATTTTGAATGTGATGGCTGCACAGTACACATGCTCACTCAACCGCGTCTAGCGCCCCCACTGACTAGTACAGTGAAATCGTCAGTGGTCACGTATGCGCATTCTAGTCCACTCCCCTTGGTTGCCAGGTTACATTGATGTCGTGCAAACCATTCTCGTTATATTAATAATTGCTGGACTTTTTCTGGACTTTCTGTTACTCTCTCTCTGTATATATATTGTTTTCTTTCATATACAGTCTATTTGCTGTGTTTGTTTTTATTCTTAGTATTATTAGGGGAAACCTGTTCTTGTATCCTGTGTGTATGCAATTTCTCTTGGGATATTCGAGGTTGACCGAACTCTCAGTGTTTGCTGCCCTATAAGTTAGAGCTGTATTGACCCTTTTTCTTTAATCTGGGAGAGAACAAGGCCAGGAATTTACACACAAGACAGGATATGATGGGGCGGCGGATGGCTTATAGAGTTAGCGGATAGATACAAAGTGTGAGAATAGAGAGCAGGTAACATGGAGATAGCAGGAGAAACGAGTCTGCTTTAGTTCTCCTGTGCCATGACTCGGAGCTATCCATGGGAAAAGCAAATAAAAACCGCTGATAGGTTACATGGCAACGGGAATAAAAATATCTGACATAAAATATAGGATTGTTAAAATAATATAGGTTTGTGGGATGAAGCAAGACAATTACAGTGTGAACAATAAAATGAAATATGAGATTATGGGATGAAACAAGTCAAATATATTAAAGGAACACTATAGGGTCAAGAACACAAAAATGTATTCCTAACTTTATAGTGTTAAAACCACCATGTAGCCCCGCTGGTCCTCTCTTGCCCCACTAAGTATAGTAAAATCTTACTTGTATTTAAGTCTGCAGCTCCTGGCTCTGCCTCTGTCTGCTGACATCATCAGACGTGGTGGTCTGAGCCAATCACATTGCTTCCCCATAGGATTTGCTGAGACTGACAAGGAGGCAGATCAGGGGCAGAGCCAGCACAAATCAAACACAGCCCTGGCCAATCAGCATCTCCTCATAGAAATGAATTTAATCAATGCATCTCTATGAGGAAACTTCAGTGTCTCCATGCAGAGGTTGGAGACACTGAATGTCAGTCAGCACTGTCCCAGGAAGCACCTCTAGCAGCCATATGAGGAGTGGCCAGTGGAGGTATCCCTAGGCTGTAATGTAAACACTCTGAAAATACAGTGTTTACTGCAAATAGCCTGAAGGGAATGATTATACTCACCAAAACAAATACAATAAGCTGTAGTTGTTCTGGTGACTATAGTGTCCCTTTAAATTGTGAAATAAGATGACATTTGACAATACTGGGAAATATATAGTTATACTGAATAGAGTGTCAAATTGAGGATTGCATATGGGAACAGGGTGAATAGTGTGATTGGGTTAAATCTGATTAAAATGCAATGTGGGAATGAAGGGTGATTTTGTAATGCAGTAAATTGATATCAGGAGGAGAGACAGGAGGAGACAGGATAGCAAAGACATGAAGATATTACTACACAGTATGTAGAGTTAGTGACGTATTCACTAAACAGTGAGTTGGTGTATTAATAGTAACATATATGGGCGTCGGTCTGGAAGGTATGAAGAAACGTGGAGGACCTGGCAGGTCCATCTCACTACAGGTTGGCAGGTCAAGTAGTCTAATGGGAGGACGGAAGGAAACCCGGGGATTCAAGCCGACAAGCAAGCATATGTTGGTGACGACCCCTACATATGGGGGGCAGACGCGGAGCAGCGTGAAAACCGAAAAGTTAAAATTAATTCTCCACTCCCCTTTCCCACCCTTTCTCCCCCCCCCACACACCTGTGACAAACACTCTTTCCTACGAACATTTGCCACAAACCTTTGTAGGAGTGTGGAAGCTGGTCCACAGACTATGGTCCAGGTCAGAGACAACGTTCGGGAGTTACCCTGCCCAGCCACCATTAGCAGCTTTCCTAGGGTGCCCCTGGTTCGGCATTTTCCCTTCATTCAAAAGGAACCGAACGCTATCTCCCTGGCGGCCGTTCGCATGAACCAAACCCACGAATCCTTAGCAGTACTTAGCCGCGACCGCTATGGAACTAATTTCGGCATGAGGACTTCGTGGGTCACATCAGCGGGACTATGCCGTGTGGTTCCTGGACAGCTTGGTCCGGGGTTTGCAACCCGCCAAGAGATCGCTTTTAGGAGGGACTAAGGGAAGAAAAGCTACCTCAGAGCCAGGCAGTGCACCCCACATTTCGGACGCAGGAGCTCCAGTATGTTGACCGGCACCCCGACTGGGTACCTCCGTTGAAGGATGCTCCTAGCGCTTCCTGAGGCCTCCAAGCACTGCAGCAGACACCATAACCACCGTAGACTCCTCCAGAGAGCAAAACAGGAACAAGCGTTTACCAGAGCTTAGCAGTGATTCAGCAAGGGAGTATAACAAGCATAGCAATCCCTTGTAGCAGATTCCCCCAATAAGAGACGGCACTCCAAATTGAGGGTAAAGTATAACTCAGGTTTAATGACACACACTCTGCTTTTATGCAATTCTCCCTTGCAAGGGAGGCGCCAACAGACAATTATACATTATCCAATCACACAATGGTTACATCCCACATATTCCCTCCCCTTAGCCTGAGAGGTAACAATTTAAACATACATTTTACCCAACTTTCATAACTCAGTTGGTTCCGCCACAAGGACCACGTGTGCGGCCGGTCAGAACTTTAACACGGTGGTGTTTCCCCTACACTGCATGGACCTGATCACTATTTAGAGAACTTGGGATAAGGGCTATTTGGAAATGTATAATACGAGGGGTTATTGTATGTTTTTATTAAGTTTTGGGGTACTTTTATGTTTTGAGTTGGGCTCTTTGTTCCTGGGAGATAATTAGCTTACTGGTCTTTTTTTTTTTTATTATTCTTTCTTTTATTCGTGCAAATAATTAACATGCAAGTTTGCTCTGCCACAATAGCTGAAGCAAACCAGATGATACACAGAAAGAAACAACACTATGGCATTGAAAGCATTGCACATTTTAAGTTAAGTGAACAAGATAAACATATAATATAGCTTGACATTGTAATCTGCATGGTTATTGCTTGGATCAGTTAGTGATTAATCATGCATGGCAGACATCATTAAATAACACGGCCTTGCTATCGACTTTGTTGTAGTCTCCTAACTTAAGTGAAGGCACCGTATGTGATATTATGCAACTATAGAGATAATAACATTCTTAACAGTTAACACTATACGTGTGCTATAAGTGTAGTTGACAACATGGCAACTCTTATGTTTGAATGTCGCTAAACAAGCCACCTATATATAAAAGGTGAGATGAGATGTCCCAGTGATAATCTGCGAGCTATTTATTAAATAACAAAACAAAAAATAAATAAAAAATTGTTAGTATTAAGTCATATGAGTAACACGCGCAGTGTTAGTATATGAGCATGCTAGGTTGGTTATATCATAAAGAATGGTATGTTAGCAGGCTGATTAAACATTATATTCATTTCAAATTAACAGTCTAACTGAGTAATACAGGCTAGGGTTAACTGTGGTATAAGATAAGCTACAGGCTATGCGTTGGGGGGATAATCCCCTGTGATTAATTATGGGCTAGGGGCACACTTGCGGCACTATAGTCCTGGCAACTGCTGGTGTGATAACGGACAGAAGGGTAGCCAACCGGTAGAGAGTCACTGTTTAATAGATGTTGCTTGAAGTGGTACGGCTTTGGGTCAATTGGCTTGGTCGTGGAGGGTCAGTGTCCGTCCGAATAATGAGCAATACTCTTCTTCAGTAGCATATATCATTCCGGTTGTTAGTCCCTGCAGGTGTCTGGTCTTGCACGTGAGGCCAATGTACAGGCCGCTGCGTCAGCCTATTCCTTTATTGGGTCGTGTGGCTGTTGGAGCGTGGACGAAGTGAACGGTGCTGAGTGATTGTGAGGAAGGGAGGGCTTTTCCCCAGCCCCAGGCCTCTTGTGGGGTCAGCTTCTGCTTGCCACAGACTTGGACGTCTATGTGAGCCGGGTCTTTCCCCTTGTGGGCGCCGTGGGTGGCCCTGGTGTTTCGCCACCATTGGCGGCGGGTGGGATTCCGGCGTGGTGGCTGAAGCTTCAGAGGACGTCTCCGTGGGACCTCCGGCCCGGGTGGGTATTCAGTGGTCGTAGCGGGTGTGGAGGGGCAAGCTTTACCGGGGATCAGCCCACTCCTTCCCCTTCTCCTCACCTCCTCCATCCCCTCTCCATTTGCAGGGGGGCACCCGGCTAGGAGTCGTTCCAGTCGGGCCCAGAAGTTCTGGAAAATCTGGTCCAGGCTGGTAGGCTGGGGCAGCGTGAGTGTAGGCCTGGATATAGCATCCGCCATATTGCTGGATTTGGCCCATCCAGGGCCCCAGTCCGGGTGGTCAGCTGCAGTCTGTGTTGCTTTGCATGCCGTATTGGTGAGGACCGGGATAACCACCGCCGGTCCATGGGGGGGGAACGGAGGCTTGATCTGTGCTTGTCAGTGCTTTGGGACGACGGGAGAGCGTCCGCCTCCCCGTGTCCGCCTCGTGTGTAGGCCTCTGGTGTATCACCTGGCACCCCGACTGGGTACCTCCGTTAATGGATGCTCCTAGCGCTTCCTGAGGACTCTACCGAATAGGACAAAACTACCGAATAGCGCGCAGATCCTACTCACACAGTTCACTCGCCACGGAGCCGAAGTCTTTAACTACACGAATGGGCTCCATGGCATAACTATCTGGGTTAACACATTCACATAAGGTCTGGTCCATAGTCCAAAGGCAAGAGGCGGGCAAGCAGCCCCCTCCAAGGACACGTGGCGAGGTCGGTTTCGCCACACTTCTCCCCTTTACCCCCCAGACTAACAGGGTATCTGACCTCCTGCCGGTCAGTGCCCTGGTTAGTCCAGCAACCCACCCATGAAGCACAAACAGCAGTACCTCCCACCCACAATAACTGGTTACTACACCTGGGTAGAGGAGAACTTTGTCCAGGTCCAGGTGCCTCACCACGCCTGTGTGGGGGACTGGTAGTCTGCCTTGGTGGGTTGCTGAGTGGGCAGAGACCAGCGGCACTGAAGTAGCCTGATTGGAGCCTGGTTGTGGGAGGGGGAGACCGACCGATTCCCCTCTGGGTACACAGCTCTGCTGCTGGAGACAGACTGTCTCCCCTTTGGCTAAACAGCCCTGTCGTGGGGGGGCAGGACCGACCGTCCCTACCCCCTGTGTTGGAAGTGCAGAGACCACGGTCCCATCTGCACAGGTGTGGGGCTTACAGTCTCCCCATGGTACATGAAGCTGCCGCTGGGGAGAGGTGGTAACCAGCTCCTCTCCCATTAGAACACTCTGCCGCTGGGGAATGGAGACTGGGCTCTCTATTCCCTGTACATTAATGATCCGCCGCTGGGGAGAGGTGGTAACAATCTCCTCTCCCATACATACTTCCCATCTCTGCGGAGGGAGACCGACTGTCTCTCCTACCAGCACAGAGTCCTGCTGAGGGGGAAAGGGGGCTGGGCTCTCCCTTCCCTGCTGGATACTCTGCCGCTGGGGAATGGAGACTGGGCTCCCAATTCCCAACAAATCACACTGCCGCTGGGGAGGGAGGACAGCCCCTTCAGCTCCCTGTAACTTGGGCGCAGAGACCACGGTCCCATCTGCGCTGGTGTGGGGCTTACTGTCTCCCCTTGGTGTGCTAAGCTGCCGCTGGGGAGAGGGGGTAACAAACTCCTCTCCCTTACACACTTTCAGCCGCTGGGGAGCAGGGCTGACCCTCTGTACTCCCTGTAGGCAGGGCGCAGAGACCACGGTCCCATCTGCGCTAGTGAGGGGCTTACTGTCTCCCCTTTTGAGCTGCGCTGCCGCTGGGGAGAGGGAATAACAAACTCCTCTCCCTTACACACCTTCAGCCGCTGGGGAGAGGAGATAACAGGCTCCTCTCCCTGAACCGTAGACTGCCGCTGGGGAGCAAGAACGGCACCTTCAGCTCCCTGTAACGCACACTGCCGCTGGGGATCTGGGCCGACTGCCCAGCATCCCTGTAGGGCCGGTAGAGAGACGGCAGTCCCATCTCCACCTGCCATCTGTGGGTCTTCCCAGGACCAATCCGTGAGGCCCCTCAACATTTGTGAGTAAGGGCCACCTGCTTCCCCACCTGGCAACTCTGGCTGCTGCTGGGGATCTGGGCCGGCTGCCCAGCATCCCGGTGGGCCCGGTGGAGAGACCTTGGTCCCATCTCTACCTGCCTGTTGTGGTTCCTCACAGGACCAGTCTCAGGGTCCTCCTCCCGCCGCCTCAGGGAAAGACGGCTAACCTCCTCGGATGCAGCCTCTACTCGGCTGCTGTAACGCTCCTGCTGCTGAGCATACTTCCTCTCTTTCGCCAGCCGGAATTCTCGGTCCAGCCTTGTGTTTCGCTCGGCCATGACCTGGTTCCAGATCACCCAGCGTGTCTCCATGGGTATATCATCCCCATACTCGGCCACTCGCTGCCTCACCTCGGCCAGCCAATCATCTCCAGAGCCAGAACCTTCCATACTTGTCTGCTCCCAGGGGCGCTGCACGACTGCTAGCGTTGCCCTCAATTTGTAAATCCAAACAGTGTCTCTGAGCTGCTTTACCTCGCACTAGGACGCCATCCCACCGCTGCCACCAATGTAACAGATCGCCTGGCACCCCGACTTGGTACCTCCGTTAATGGATGCTCCTAGCGCTTCCTGAGGACTCCAAGCACTCTGGCAGACACCACAATCACCGAATCTGAGAAGCATATGAATCCTCTCAAGCCTCTGAATGCTGTAGACAGTTGAATAGGAACCATACGAATAGGTTTACACTCCTAGCAGTCAAACTGGAACAGCATACAATAAATCCTCCCCCAATAATGAGACGACACTTCACTTTGAGGGTTAAACAGGAACTCTGGACTGGCACATCCAGCCTGGCTTTTATTACAAGAGTACACATACAGGCCACACCCAGGGGGAGGCATAAAATAACCAATGACATAGATGTTACCTCCCACACATCCCCTCCCCTTAGTGTGACACATAATCCCATTATTCATACAGTTTAAAATATACTTTTTACACAATATTTATAACTTCAAAACCATACATCACATTCACACAAAATTACATATCCACAATCAATCCATTCAGGGGAACAACATATTAAAAAATGGCATGGATCAGACCAGGGGTTCAAAAGTTAGTAAAGTATCTTTTAAAACCCCTAGCTTTCCAGCTCAGATGGGTTTTTACAGAGCCTTCTCTGTGCTGGAGAAGTAATTCAATTATCTCCAGCACAGAGACAGACTCCATTGAGCACATGGGAGCACAAAGACAGTAAAACACTTTAAAATACATAAATTCACCTTTTACACATAACACGCAGACATTTCACCTATCCCCAGATAGCTGGGATCTGCGCGCACAAAACTACCGAATAGCGCGCAGATCCTACTCACACAGTTCACTCGCCATGGAGCCGAAGTCTTTAACTACACGAATGGGCTCCATGGCATAACTATCTGGGTTAACACATTCACATAAGGTCTGGTCCATAGTCCAAAGGCAAGAGGCGGGCAAGCAGCCCCCTCCAAGGACACGTGGCGAGGTCGGTTTCGCCACAGCCTCAATGACAACCTCAATGACAACCTCGGGAGAGGTGTCATTATGTAGGTCTCGGTGTCCCGAGTCACTTAGCAGCCAAAGAAAGTCGGGTCACAGGTTCTGCTTAGTGAAATTCGAGTTGCTTTGCGTGGGGCTGCAGGAGCTTCAGCTACACACGTCTGCTCCTTTCTGCAGTCAGGCCCCGCCCCCAGCTTACTGGTCTTTAACGCAATTATCTCCCAGGCCCAGAGATTCCTTGTGGTGAAGACAAAAGAGACCTCCTGCTGGGGTCCGTGCATAAAAGGCCAAGTTTGGCTCATTATATTATATTATATTTGTACTCCCAGAATTTTGTGTTGCCTAGTTACTGGGAGGGGAAAGGGCTAATCACTGCCAGCACTTTGTTCCAGCTTGTGGAGGATTCGGCGGGGAAAGTCTTTTCTAGGACTAGAGCTCCCAGGACTGTGTGTCGTCCAGTCCCTGGGAGGGAATAGAGCTAGTCCCCTACCATGTTTTAGGATGGAGAGGCTCCAGGAGGACCCCGGTCAAGCCACAGGGACTGTGGCCGAAGCGCTGAAGTTTTCCCCTGTTCCAGCTAGGAAGTGATCCTTGGCGGAAGTACCCAGCCCGGGGTACAGGAAGCTCCGCTACAACACCCACTCCCCACCCTTTTTTCCCCTCTATTTCCGCTTCTCTTTATTAACCTTCCCACCCACCCCCTTACTCAGTACTTAAAGGTAGAACTTTATGTATGGTACTGGCAAGGGCAGCGTCAGCGCCGCCTGTGTGTTGTGTCAGGTAATACTGAATCAAAATCCACTGCTTTGACGGACAGCAACCTAACTGCTACATGATACCATGATTGACACCCTCACTTTTCCTCGGATAGGGATTGGGAGGTGAGGTTATGGTGTCTCAGAGTCTATGTTCCTTGGTATCGTTATATTATCTTTTTTTTGGTTTATATGTCTAATATCTTTAAAAAAAAGATCAACAAAATAAATAGTTACATATAAAGCATACTTCTCTAGTAAGACATTGAGGTGTGCCTTGTCCAAAAACCATGAGAACCATTCAACAATAACACTTGTTCCTGTTTAACTCCGTCAAGGCAAAGACATATATAATATATATATATTATATTGTGACAGTAGTATCAAAGTTAAGCCTATGAAATACTAACAGCAAGAATAGTCCAACACTCCCATCTTGTGGTAGGAAATGAAGATACAGTTTAAAATATTGCGCCTAGCCATTATCATGTAAACATGTATCAGCGTTGTCCTCCCTTTCGGGGGTGAATTCCTGGTCCAGACTTCCTGTATCTTCCCCTATTTGTCCTTAAAGACACTTTAAAGTGTCATTTAATGAACTAGACTTTTACCCTTCGCTGGTCTTGTTGGGTACATTCATCTGACTGCTCTCCTTTCTGTCAGTCACCACTTTCCCCATTGAGACAGAGATACTGGTTGTTGTTTCTCTTCACCTCCTTTACGTCACAGATTTTTTTTGGTGCAACTTATTAAATCTGTCTGTTAGATTTCTCTGTGGCTCTTTTGCACAGAATGCACTGGGGTTTTTTCAGCAACAGATTTATCAATCGTTTCAGTATCTTTTCTTCTGTTCCACTTCTCTAAAATGTGGCAATCTTTTTTGAAAGTCACATTTCTGGGTCGCTTTACACAGATAAAAGCTGAGACTTTTTAGACCATTTGGTGGTTTAATAAACATGAACTGATAGGATGATAAGACTTTGATAAACCTCCTCCTTTGTGTCCCTACTGGATTTGCTATTAGGGGCAAAAAACTGCAGCTTGGTGGGTTTTCTCTGATAGGTGGAGATTTTACTATGGCACCTCACTGCTGTCATCCTCATTTCAGGTGATTTTTTTTCCTGGCCCACTACACTACAGGGTGAGGACACATGTGAAAGTGAAATACTTAGTCAGTCCCTTCATATGACTAGATGGCCCCTATGTCCGTGGAGGTGATTGTTGAAAATGCAAGCTGGGATGGCCCCGGATTTCGCCAGCCTTGGTCTACATTACACACCAACTGCCTAGAGCTGATGCTGGAATGCTTAAAATTGCTGCATCATCCTATGGAACAACAACGTGGTGGCAGTTCAATATATCAAGCGCCTAGGGGGGTGGGGGGGCTCGGAACTTACATTTTGCCATGGATCACGTGGGGCATTTCTAAGTTTTATTTTCAATGCCAAATAACCCTCAAAACGGATCCAGGCATGTCCAATCTATCACTGGATTAGTTCTCCAGGCATTCACTGGACAGATTGAGGTTTGCCATCCAGGAATAACTGTCATCAGGGCTCGAGTCCTGCAGGACCGGCCCGGGGGGTAAATGTTGTTGTGCTGCTCCCCAGCATAGTGCCGCCCACAATACACTGTCTGCTGTTGGTGGTATGATGGCTGTGCCCACAATGCACTGTCTGCTGTTGGTGGTATAATGGCTGTGCCCAGAATGCACTATCTAATGTTGGTGGTATGATGGCTGTGCCCACAATACACTGTCTGCTGTTGGTGGTATGATGGCTGTGCCCACAATGCACTGTCTTCTGTTGGTGGTATGATGGCTGTGCCCACAATGCACTGTCTGCTGTTGGTGGTATGATGGCTGTGCCCACAATGCACTGTCTGCTGTTGGTGGTATGATGGCTGTGCCCACAATGCACTGTCTGCTGTTGGTGGTATGATGGCTGTGCCCACAATGCACTGTCTGCTGTTGGTGGTATGATGGCTGTGCCCACAATGCACTGTCTGCTGTTGGTGGTATGATGGCTGTGCCCACAATGCACTGTCTGCTGTTGGTGGTATGATGGCTGTGCCCACAATGCACTGTCTGCTGTTGGTGGTATGATGGCTGTGCCCACAATGCACTGTCTGCTGTTGGTGGTATGATGGCTGTGCCCACAATGCACTGTCTGCTGTTGGTGGTATGATGGCTGTGCCCACAATGCACTGTCTGCTGTTGGTGGTATGATGGCTGTGCCCACAATGCACTGTCTGCTGGTGGTGGTATAATGGCTGTGCCCACAATGCACTGTCTGCTGTTGGTGGTATGATGGCTGTGCCCACAATACACTGTCTGCTGTTGGTGGTATGATGGCTGTGCCCACAATGCACTGTCTGCTGTTGGTGGTATGATGGCTGTGCCCACAATGCACTGCCTGCGGTTGGTGGTATGATGGCTGTGCCCACAATGCACTGTCTGCTGTTGGTGGTATGATGGCTGTGCCCACAATACACTGTCTGCTGTTGGTGGTATGATGGCTGTGCCCACAATACACTGTCTGCTGTTGGTGGTATGATGGCTTTGCCCACAATGCACTGCCTGCTGTTGGTGGTATGATGGCTGTGCCCACAATGCCCTGCCTGCTGTTGGTGGTATGATGGCTGTCAAGATGCAGATGTGCCTGCTCAAACTACTCCCCCGCGGTAGTTTACTGAGGAGTGAATCCTGCAGTGAGCGGGGAATTTTACATCACTTCCTGTCAGGCACCGCTAGAGGATTACCGAGCAGGGAGAGGTAAGAACACTTCCTGTCAGGCCCCGCTAGAGGATTACCGAGCAGGGAGGGGTAAGAACACTTCCTGTCAGGCCCCGCTAGAGGTTTACCAAGCAGGGAGAGGTAAGAACACTTCCTGTCAGGCCCCGCTAGAGGATTACCGAGCAGGGACAGGTAAGAACACTTCCTGTCAGGCCCCTCTAGAGGATTACCGAGCAGGGAGCGGTACGAACACTTCCTGTCAGGCCCCGCTAGAGGATTACAGAGCAGGGATATGTAAGAACACTTCCTGTCAGGCCCCGCTAGAGGATTACCGAGCAGGGATATGTAAGAACACTTCCTGTCAGGCCCCGCTAGAGGATTATACACACTCTGCACTCACTACAAACACACTACATTCACTATACACACTATGCATTAATTATGCACACTATGCACTCACTACAAACACACTACATTCACTACACACACTGCATTCATTGTACGCACTCTGCACTCACTACACACACTGCATTCATTATACGCACTCTGCACTCACTACACACACACTACATTCACTATACACACTCTGCACTCACTATAAACACACTACATTCACTACACACACTACATTTATTATACACACTACATTTATTATACACACTTTGCACTCACTACAAACACACTACATTCATTATACACACTCTGCAGTCACTACAAATACACTACATTCATTATACACACCCTGCACTGCACTATATGCATAGGAGTGTAAATTATTTTATTTATTTTTTGGGGGGGGGGAATCTTGGGTGAGTTCCCACACTTTTTTACCCAGGACTTGACCCCTGACTGTCAACTACCCCGATTTTACATTTGGCTCCAGGATCCAGATTGTGCACTGGTGGACACGCAGGTGGTTACAAGGGCGTCTCAGCAAATCAGTATTCAAGTTTTGATCACCCCTTTTGGCAGAGTCAACCATAGTTTTCAAGCCTGTTGGAGTTTGGCATGGATTCCACCATTCCCTCTTCTTCTCAGAGAGCTTTGGAGGAATTTCTCAGGAAGCTTATCTCAAGTGGCTAAGGACCTATTGTGGGACTTCCGAGCCCCACGGACGAGAAAAGGCTATCTTTCAGCTTGGGATGCCTGGCATAGAGGGAGCTTGATACCTTTACGGCCCCTATACTTCTGTCATCTCTTTTTTCAGAGGGGCAATGTTATTACTCTCTTAATATTGCATTGGGTGATTTAGGAGGTGCACGTCCCTGTTTCTGGGATTCCGGATGGTAATGATCCCCTCATCTGCAATCTTCTGCGGGGTACTTACATGTCGCATCCTCCAAATCCTGGATATTCTAATCTTTTGGTTGTTAATCTGATTTTTTTGTTATTCGCCAGACAAAAACTCCTAATCTGTTAGTCAGTTGTTGGCAAAGTTTATGCTTCTGCTCTGTTTAGTTTTGATAGGTTTCAGATGTTCACGCCAGTGATGTCGACGTGTTTTTGATTTCTCCAGAGGGTGTGACCTTGACCTTGACCTTTCAGATATTATGTCATACAAAGTGATTTCTCGGCTATCGTTTAAGCATTCTTTCAAGGTGAGCCTAACTTGTGCGTGGTGTCCACCGTGGTGTCTTATGTTCAGGCGATGGTATATGTACGCGCCTATCCTTCGGGTCAGTTACTTGTTTCTTACATTAGACCGTATAAGCTGGTTTCTGTATATTTGATTGGTTTTGTCTTTGGCAAGGAAGAACTCTTCTTTTGGAGTTCATTCAGTTTGCAGCATAACGGCCTAGGGACCTCAAATATTCTTTGTTTGGCCGATTGGTCTTGTGAAGACACCTTTTGTATTTTTATTATTTCGCTCCATTGTCTGCTGCTTCTTTTTTTATTTTATAAGTGCGTTGAAAAAGCTGAGCCTCCTGTTCATGTAATAGAATTGAAGCTTATGCTACGTTTAGAGTACATATAATGTTAACTTTAATAATGACAGGATTATTTTCCCTCTCTCCCACTTTCTCCGTTCGGGATCAGTGTTACTGTCATTGTTAATCCTGTTGCATATTGTGTATTAAGTGCCAGGTTGTACTGTATTGATTTATGCAATTGGTTTTATATCCTGGTGTGAGCGATTCTCTTTCATGGTTTTCATCTTCATTTTCATTAAGATCTCTCCGGTTCGAGTCCATGGCCTCGCCCTTGCTGAGTTACAGTTTTTTGTTGTTTAAAGTTGTCTCTTTAGTCCTTATTGTTACCTCCCATCAAAGAAAGAGGAAAGAGGTACTTTAGCTGATGGGTAGGTTTCCCTACTAAAAGGAGTAAAGAAAGTAAAGTAATCACCTCCTGTCATTATTAAAATTACCTGTACACTAAAGATATATTAATCTACAATTCAGCCTCATGAACACCTACCTCCTCAGCTATAAAACCTCTGACATTCAATTAATTAGAATTTAGTATAGCAAGGTATCTCGCTGCTGCAATCACTGACTGAATCTCTGAAGGTCCACGTTTACATATAAATCTCCTTCTTATTGTATTCATTTCCTGCTCAGTGGGAGATAATTAGGAGTCAGAGAGCAAGATCCTACTAAACCCTCCTATTTGTGTACAAGACCCAAAATTCACACCGATACTCCCAAGGTGTACTGGATCAGGTTTTGCAAGATGAATGTGCCTCTCCGGATTTGGTCTGAATGTCCCAGCATTTCATTTGTACGGCACCATCACTAGTCGTTTTGAAGCTCTAGATACCATGTTCCTTCATAATAATACTTATTCCACTGCTAGCTACAAGCACTCTATCCTGAAAATGCCCCATCCCTTATCCCTTTGCTTTGGATGCCAACAATCCTTTACTAGATTCCCTTATGCTATTACACAATAACAATTATTCCACACTAACGTGAATACTCATTTGGAGTTTATTAGCACATTTGCTCACCTGTTTTTTGCAAGAAATACATGAAAAATGAAAAGTACACACAGACAAGCCGAGATCCAGGAGCTTCCAGTACTATTAATTGAGGGTTTACAAAGGTCCAGGTGGTGTTTAATTCCCTAAAATGCTAATTATATTATAAATAACTGAATAAGCTGCAGTTCCTCACCCTTTGCTACCTGCACTTAGTCACAGCAAGATTAACCATAAAGTTAAACGCGCAGAGGGTTGCAGAGTTACAGGTCATTGCTGGCTGATCCTCACCCTCTGCTACCTGCACTTAGTCACAGCAAGATTAACCATAAAGTGAAACGTGCAGAGGGTTGCAGAGTTACAAGTCATTGCTGACTGCTCCTCACCCTCTGCTACCTGCACTCAGTCACAGCAAGATTAACCATAAAGTGAAACGCGCCGAGGGTTGCAGAGTTACAAGTCATTGCTGGCTGCTCCTCACCCTCTGCTACCTGCACTTAGTCACAGCAAGATTAACCATAAAGTGAAACGCGCCGAGGGTTGCAGAGTTACAAGTCATTGCTGGCTGATCCTCACCCTCTGCTACCTGCACTCAGTCAGATTAGAATTAATCATAAAGTGAAACGCGCTGAGGAATGTAGAGTTACAAGTCATTGCTGGCTGCTCCTCACCCTCTGCTACCTGCACTCAGTCAGAGCACGGTTGACCATAAAGTGAAACGCGCTGAGGAATGCATTGTTACAAGTCATTGCTGGCTGCTGAAGCTGGCTCCTTTAAGTTTCTTTAATTTGTAAAAATTATTTTTAATTTTTAAAACATTTTGTTGTGCATCAGTGGAACAATCAGTCTTGCGCTGCCCCAACAGCAGTGGCAAGAGAATTAGTATACATAGTTAAACAGTGAAGGGCAGTTGATATTACATCACATGTTTTGCTAATAATAAGTTTTGCATGCATACAAAGCCATTTTAGCTGATAATTACAAGATTAAACGTGAACAATTTATCTAAATAATGTCATCAGAGAGACACTGATATGTTACATGCTGGACATATAGGGAATAGCTCACAATAGAACAGTGGTATCAGGTTTAGGTATAAAGCTTGACGCAAAGTCACAGATATCTGGTGGATAGTAAGTTAGGGGGTTAACTATGACTAACGGGACATCGAATCCACGTTTTGCATAGTCACGTGGGTATTTATTGAAACATGCTCAACTACGCAGAGATTATAAATGAAGGTAACCCCTAAGGCTATATTACCTGAATTATAGCTTCATTGCACATGTTAGAACAAGACTCCTAGCGAAATCAGTAGTAAAATCGTTATGAAAAATAAAAGACACAACAAATTAAAACATAACACTCTGAGCCATGTTAGCAGGATTGTCGATGTCAGAATAAGGATAGCCCTGGCCAAAAAGTCCAGCGTCAGCCTATTCCCCGGCTTGGGGATGCTTGGAGGCTGTCTATGGGCTGGAGTTGAGTGTAGAGACCCTCCAGCCCTGTGTCAGGATCGGGACAGGGATCCAACACGCAGAGTACAAACAGGTACAGGATACGTATACCGGACCTTAGAATGGCCGGACTAACGTACGGAGAATATAGAGAATAGTCAAAGACAAGCCGAGGTCGAGGGAACGAGAAGACAGATAAGCGAGGAACAAGCCGGGTCAAGGGTAACAGAGATAAACAGAGTAAGTCAAACAAGCCGGGTCAGAACCAAAGGGATAACAGAAATACAAGAGCACTGTGTGACTAGGCAGACTAGAACCACGACAGGGCAATGAGCAAATGGGAGAAGCAAGTTTAAATACCCTGGCTCGGAAGGGTAGACACGCCTCCGACGAGTCCTGATTAGTCTCTGAAGGATTGAGTGACAGGTTGTTCCGGGTTGGCGTCATGACGTCGGTTTCCGGACGTCATGCTAGAAAAGGAAGTGAGTCCCTCGCGGCCGGCGTTTAAGTGACCGGATGGATCGCGAGGAACAGAGGAAACAGCCCGTCCGGACGGATGGACGTCTAAGTCTCTACCTCTCTCGGAGGTAGAGACTTCAGGTACCCTGACACCCTGGGCTATGTAGAAGACTGGCATTGCGGAGCCACAGACTCATGTTCTCTGACTTGAGGCCAAGTCTCTCCCAATCAAGGGTGCCAAGTCTCTTGCATCTGCTCCACTCGCGGCGGCATTGCTTACCCCGTCATCGTGAGCGGGGCCATCTGGTCCCTGTCCGTGGCATGCGGCTCTCCCCGCCGCCGTGCTCCAGACTGACAGTGTTTCTGACGATGCACGCTCGAGAGCAGCATCCTTATGTGTGTGCCAGATCTGGTCATGTGACGCGGCACACAGTGATGACCTCAGAGACCACAACGGAAGGTAGAAACACCTCCCACTTGTTGTAGTTAACACTAATTGGAGGTTAGCCAATCAATCATACACACCCTGTGTGTATATAAGCTAACCTCCCCCTTGCCTCAGTGCCCTGTTGTGGTCTGTGTTTAGCCCAATAGTGCGTTATTGTCAGGATCGGGACAGGGATCCAACACGCAGAATACAAACAGGATATAGGTACGTATACCGGACCTTAGAATGGCCGGACTAACGTAAGGAGAAAGCAAAGAATGGTCAGAGACAAGCCGAGGTCGAGGGAACGAGAGAACAGGTAAGCGAGAGACGAGCCGAGGTCAAAGGACACGAGAGATAAACAGGAACGAAAGTACAAGCCGAGTCAAAACCAAATAGACAATAGTAATAAGAGCACTGAGGGACCAGACAAGCTAGAACCACAACAGGGCAATGAACCATTACACACATCCCTCTTTTATACCTTGGTTCTTTAATTGATGACTCCGCCCTTGCCGAGCCCTGATTCGTTGTTCAGAACTATATTGACAGGTCGGGATGTGATTGCCGTCATGACGTCGGCTCCTGAGCGCCGTGTCATAAAAGGAAGCGGGGCTATCGCGGACGGCGTGTGAACGGCTATGAGGATTGGGTGAATCAGCCCCCCTGAGAGGACGGTCGTTGGGAAGTCTAACCTCCTCCGAGGTAGAGACTTCAGGTACCCTGACAGTACCCCCTCTCTCAGAAATGCCCACCGGGCGGAAGGAACCTGGGCGAGACGGAAAACTAGCATGAAAAGCCCTGAGGAGGCGAGGAGCATGCACATCTTCCTGGACCACCCAAGACCTTTCCTCAGGACCATAACCTTTCCAGTCAACAAGGTATTGCACCCTCAATCGAGAAATTCGAGAATCGAGAATGGACTTGATCTCATACTCCTCCTGACCCTCAACCTGGACAGAACGAGGGGAGGACACAGCAGAGGAAAACCTGTTACACAACAAAGGTTTCAATAAGGAAACATGAAAGGAGTTCGGGATGCGCAGGGCAGGCGGAAGAGCCAGACGATACGCAACCGGGTTTATACGAGACAGAACCCTGTAAGGGCCTATGTAACGAGGAGCAAATTTCATGGAAGGAACCTTCAAGCGGATGTTTCTGGTACTCAGCCATACCCTATCACCCGGGGAGAACACTGGAGCCACCCGTCTGCGTTTGTCAGCGTGTCGTTTGGACACCGTGGAATTATGAAGAAGAATTCGTCGAGTCTGATCCCACAACTTTCTCAGATTGGCAACATGAACATCAACCGACGGTATCCCTTGGGAGGGGGAGACCGACGGAAGAACGGAAGGATGGAAGCCATAATTCATGAAAAAGGGGCTAGAACGAGTAGAATCGCAAACAAGGTTGTTGTGCGCAAACTCCGCCCAAGGAATCAGACCGACCCAATCGTCCTGGTGTTCAGAAACAAAACAACGCAAAAACTGTTCAACCTTTTGGTTGGTGCGTTCGGCAGCTCCGTTGGACTGGGGATGATAGGCAGAGGAAAAATTGAATTTGATGCCAAGTTGAGAACAGAAGGACCTCCAAAACCGGGAAACAAATTGGGACCCTCTGTCAGAAACAATTTCAGAAGGAATACCATGTAAACGAAAAATCTCCCTCGCGAAAATCTCAGCCAATTCGGGAGAAGAGGGCAATTTGGGCAGAGGTACAAAATGAGCCATTTTGGTAAACCTGTCAATTACTGTGAGGATAACAGTATGTTTCTTAGAAACAGGCAAATCAACAATGAAGTCCATAGCCAAACAAGACCATGGTTTCTCTGGAATTTCTAGGGGGTGCAACAGCCCACATGGAAGCGCATGAGGTTGTTTAGTCCTCATACAGACATCACATGCCCCGACGAAGTCCTTTACATCCTTACGTAACGAATGCCACCAGAAATCTTTAGAAATCAGAGAACATGACTTGCGTATGCCAGGGTGTCCGGCAAATTTACTGTTATGGAAACACTGCATAAGTTCCAGTTGGAGTTTAGGAGGAACGAAGTACCGATCCCCAGGAATAAGTCCGGGTGCCAAATGCTGTAATCTCTTGATCTCAGCCAGCAACGGAGAGTGAATCTTGATTCTAGTGCTGGCAATAATATTACACTTGGGAACTATAGAAGAAAAAACCATATCAGACATAGTAGAAGGTTCATGTTGGCGGGACAATGCATCAGCCTTAGAGTTCTTAGAACCAGGTCTATAAGTGAGCACGTAGTTGAAATGAGTAAGGAACAAAGACCAACGAGCCTGCCTGGCGGACAAGCGTTTGGCTTCCCCTATATATGATAAATTCTTGTGATCCGTCAAAATAGTAACCGGGTGTAAAGTCCCTTCCAACAAATGTCTCCACTCCTTTAAAGCCATAATGACCGCTAATAGTTCCCTGTCACCAATATCATATCTGCTCTCAGGCCCAGACAATTTCTTGGAAAAAAAACCACATGGGTGCAGCGGTTTATTCAAACCTAGCCTTTGGGACAGGATAGCGCCTACACCTGTCTCTGAGGCGTCTACCTCGAGTAAAAACGGCAAAGAGGTATCAGGATGAACTAATATCGGTGCTGAGGCAAACTGTTCCTTGAGAGTACTGAAAGCAACAAGCGCCTCAGGAGACCAGGTCTTAGTATCAGCACCCTGTCTAGTCATGTTGGTAATAGGAGCAATAATAGACGAGTACCCCTTAATGAAGCGCCTATAGTAATTTGAGAATCCGATAAACCTCTGAATGGCCTTGAGTCCCTTGGGCAATGGCCAATCTAAGATAGATTGGAGTTTAACTGGGTCCATCTTAAACCCCTCTCCAGAAATAACGTAACCAAGAAAGTTTATCTGAGATTGGTCAAAGCTACACTTCTCCAATTTGCAGTACAAACCATGTTGTAGAAGCTTATGTAATACCCTTCTGACTTGTTTGTGGTGAGTCTCAGGCTCTCTAGAGTGTATTAGTATATCATCCAAATAAACTATAACACATTCATGTTGAAATTCCCTAAGAACCGCATTAATTAAGTCCTGGAATACAGCAGGAGCATTGCAAAGCCCGAAGGGCATTACCGTATACTCATAGTGGCCATACCGGGTATTGAAAGCCGTTTTCCATTCATCACCCTGCTGAATTCTCACCAAGTTATAAGCTCCCCTCAGATCTAACTTGGTAAAAATCTTGGAGCCTTTCAGGCGATCAAATAGCTCAGTAATCAGGGGAATAGGATAAGCATTTCTGATCGTTATCTTATTCAAGTCCCGATAATCAATGCAAGGCCGTAGTGTGCCGTCTTTCTTATCTACAAAAAAGAAACTGGCCCCGGCTGGAGAAGAGGATCTCCTAATGAATCCTTTGTCTAGATTCTCCTGTATGTATTCCTCTAAGACCAAGTTCTCCTTAGTGGATAGAGGATATACATTACCCCTCGGAGGCATAGTACCAGGTAGGAGTCTAATCTTACAGTCAAATGACCTGTGTGGGGGTAAAGTATCAGCCCTCCTTTTATCAAAGACTGCCTTTAAATCCAGGTACTGAGATGGTATCCGTAAATCTGTGGGCTGGTTAGAGTTACTAGGTGTGTCCACTATGCAAACCGGTGAGATTTTCTGTACACAACCTTTCTGGCAACCCTGACCCCAGGAGACTATCTCACCTTGTTCCCAATCAATAATAGGGTTATGCTTTTTAAGCCAGGGGTACCCCAAGACTATAGGAACTGAAGGAGATGAGATAAGCATGAGATAAATATCCTCCTCGTGTAAAATACCAATGGTCAACTTAACTGGTATAGTCTCACGAGAAATAACAGGATCTGATAATGGTCTACCATCTATGGCCTCAACGGCCAAGGGTGTCTCCCTTAGCTGAGATGGGATAGAGTGGTTCCTGACAAAGGCTTGGTCAATAAAGCTTTCAGCTGCTCCGGAATCTATTAATGCCATAGCATTAAGTACTCCCTTTTCCCAAGTTAAAGAAACAGGTAACAGTAGCCTATGATCCTTGCAATCATATGTAGAGGACAAAATAGAAACACCCAAGGCCTGTCCTCTTGAGAAACTTAGGTGCGAGCGTTTCCCGGACGGTTAGGGCAATTTAGGCGTAGGTGACCTCCTACTCCACAATACATACACAGACCCTCCCTTCTCCTATATTGTCTTTCATTTTCTGAGAGACGAGTGTTACCAATCTGCATAGGTTCTGGGAGAGCTAGAGTAGTAGATTCAGAATTCTGAAATGCGGGGGCTAGTCTTAAGGAAGGTCTATAACTTCTATCACGAGTGTTCTGCCTCTGTCTCATGCGTTCATCTATTCGAGAGATAAATGAAATTAATTCTTCCAAATTTTCAGGAAGCTCTCTTGTGGCAACCTCGTCTAAGATCACATCTGATAATCCGTTCAGAAATACGTCCATATAGGCTTGTTCATTCCACTTGACCTCTGCCGCCAAGGATCTGAATTCTAACGCATAATCCACAAGGGTTAGGCTATGCTGTCTAAAACGTAATAGTAATCTAGCTGCACTGGCCTTTCTTCCTGGAGGATCAAAAGTCCTCCTAAAAGTAGTAACAAATGCATTATAATTATAGACTACTGGATTATCATTTTCCCACAGAGGGTTAGCCCATCTAAGAGCTTTGTCAATGAGTAGCGAGATTATGAATCCAACCTTCGCCCTGTCTGTAGGGTAGGCGCGGGGTTGAAATTCAAAATGAATCCCTATCTGGTTTAGGAAACCTAACAGGTATCCGGAGAACCGCCATACCGTAAAGGGGAAGTAACACGGGAAGAGGCTCCCACTGTGGCTACCTCTAGGCCTGTGTTAGCAAGAGAGATGGGTGGTGTACACATCTCCTCTGCTTGATTACTCGGATGGGATAGCAATGCTTGCAACGCTAGAGCCATTTGGTCCATTCTATGGTCCATGGCTTCAAACCTCGAGTCAGGAGAACCAATCTGAGCGTTTGTACCTGCAGGATCCATGGCCCTGTCGTAATGTCAGGATCGGGACAGGGATCCAACACGCAGAATACAAACAGGATATAGACGTATACCGGACCTTATAATGGCCGGACTAACGTAAGGAGAAAGCAAAGAATGGTCAGAGACAAGCCGAGGTCGAGGGAACGAGAGAACAGGTAAGCGAGAGACGAGCCGAGGTCAAAGGACACGAGAGATAAACAGGAACGAAAGTACAAGCCGAGTCAAAACCAAATAGACAATAGTAATAAGAGCGCTGAGGGACCAGACAAGCTAGAACCACGACAGGGCAATGAACCATTACACACATCCCTCTTTTATACCTTGGTTCTTTAATTGATGACTCCGCCCTTGCCGAGCCCTGATTCGTTGTTCAGAACTAGATTGACAGGTCGGGATGTGATTGCCGTCATGACGTCGGCTCCTGAGCGCCGTGTCATAAAAGGAAGCGGGGCTATCGCGGCCGGCGTGTGAACGGCTATGAGAGCTGTGAGGATTGGGTGAATCAGCCCCCCTGAGAGGACGGTCGTTGGGAAGTCTAACCTCCTCCGAGGTAGAGACTTCAGGTACCCTGACAGTTATACTCTGTCTGTTATTTGGTTACCAAACTTTGGCTTGTCTTACGTTTACTCTGTCTCTCTGTTTCCTTTTGACCTTGGCTTGTACTTTGACTATCCCTTTTTGCATAGCCCAGCCATTCTAAGGACCGGTATTGCAATTCTATGCATTGTGTCCTGTCTGCGAGCTTAGGTTCCCCTGGTGATAATGACAAAGGGACAACAGAAGTGGTTCTTCAGCCTCCGTGGCAGATGCTGGGGTAGTATATCCCAGGTAGTCTTTAGCCCAGGCGGGCCTAATTGAGCAGTTCCAGGTGCTTCTGCTGCTCTCTACTGGCTTCCTCCTGGTTCTGGCGCCCTCCTGGTTCTGGCGCGGTGTCTCCGTACCATGGGCCTCCAATTTTGCCCAAAAGCTTGTAAAGAGCCGAAATTTGGTACCCTTGTCCGGACATTATGGAGTAGACGTTCAAATGTGTCTTGGAGGGTTGTCACAATTTGTGTCTTGTCAGGCAATTGTAGATTACTAGTAGTCGCCATCTTAGGAGTGATAGCAGCAGCTCGAGCTCGCATCAGGGTAGCTTCTTGTAGCCAGCAGGTATATGAGGAGTATGTCATTGGGGACAGCTTGGTGCAATTCTCACTCGCGTCTGTCTCTCCTCTGCCCACGCTTGTGTAGGCTGCAAGCCTGATTGTTGGCGTTCCGGTAACAAAATAGCCGAAATTTGGTATCTCTGGATGTCCTGTCGTCCTCTTGTCTGGGTGATCACCGGTATCAGTTCGGATTGGCAAGCGGCCTGGGTTAATTGCCGTTTAACAGTCACGGTCACTGGAGTTCATGTGATCCACGTCTTATCCACTCGGCATCCAGGTGGTATTATATAGATGACATGGTGTTGTGTGGAGGCTCGATGGAGTCACTACAGGACTATTTTGGCTTTATTAACCAACTTGAACCCACTATAAGGATTTCTATGGATTTGATTTAGTTTAGATTCCTTTTTTGGACATTTTGATGCATTAATATGGTGAAATATATTTGTGCCGAAAACCCCTATTCTAGAGATATTTTTGTCGAATAAATAATCTGCTTTTGTTTATCAGATCCCATTCCCAACATTTTTCTAGGTCTACCCCCCCAGAAATCAATTTCTTAGAGTAAGGAGACTTGTGTTTGATGACTAATTATTTGATAAAAGTTGAAGAGATGACTTCTAAATTTAAATTCAGAGGGTTTCCTACTGATATTCTCAGTTCAGAGATGAGCAAGGTAAGAACAGTTGTTAGAAAGTCTACTCTGGTACCAGGATTTAAAGTTCCATTAAACTGGTTAACTTTAGTGACCAGTTTTAGAACACATAAATCTGCTGTGAGACATGCCATAAAGAAACATTGGCCTATTCTTAGGAGAAACCACCCAGATATAGAGGAGTTTCAGTCCTTCCAAGGTTGGCTTTTAAGAAATGCACTTTGTAACGGCACCCCGGACTTAAAGGGTTAAACCGCCGTTTAGAAGATCTTCCCCTTCCAGAGATACAGGCACAGCTACTGCAGAACACCAACCTCCCGAACTGAATACAAAGGAATGCTCCAAACTCCCAAACTGCATACAAACTAGCACTCCCGAACTGGAACCTCACGAATAGCTGCTAGCAGTTGAACAGGAAAAGCATCCAAGCGGCTTACACTCCTGGCAATCAGTCTCTAACAGCATACAGTAAATCCCCCCAAGAACGAGACAAAGCTCAGTGTTGAGGGTCAAGCAGTGAACAGACAGAGTTGTGGGTTTATTGTTCTTATATACACATTAGTACCACCCACAGGGTTTTGAAAAACAACCAATAAACACGTACAATACACTCAGACACTCCCACACAAAATCCCCCCCTCTGCCTGTGATACAATTACCTTACACAATGGGTAATGTAATTATCACAGACAGAGAAATACAGTTTTTCCACATTATTCATAACTTTAAAGGTATGCATCACATTCACATAAAACTTACATTTTCAGAATCAGCATACTCCAAATACATCCGTAAAAATCATACAAATTGGTCCAGTGGTTCAAAAGATAGATCGTAGTCCTTTGTGACCAAATGAAGCATGGCTTTTCTGCCCAAAACCAGTTCCACAGAGTCTTCTATACTGGAGATAATTGGGAAGTAATCCAATTATCTCCAAGGACAGAGGCAAAACTCCATTAAGCACATGGCAGTAAAAAGACAGTAAAATACACAAGGTTACATTTATTACATAAAATACAGACATGCAACATATCCCCAGATAGCTTAGGTCTGAGCGCACATTATTACTGAATGGCGCTCAGACCACACACATACAGTTCAATTGCCATGGAGCCAAAGTCTTTCCCATAGTCTTTCATTATACGAATGGGCTCCATGGCATAGCTATCTGGGGTATCACCGCTCAAACAGGGCAAGCACCGAATGACCCGGCTTTCATGTCTTTGCAGGGGAAAATCACGCGTTTCCACATGGGGCCATAGTCTAAAGGCAGCAGGCGGGCAACCAGGCTCCTCCAATGCACAGTGGCGAGATTGGTCTCGTCACACACTTCATGGGGTAATCTATTGCTTGGGGCTGATAGTGGACCAACTATTAAAAGTAAGTGTACTTTTTGGGCAAACCACAAGTTGGCACATTTCCCTGCTTCGGAAGAGCAGGTTGCAATAATGTCATCAAAGGTCCTGCTTTCAGACATCCTAAAAATGGCAGAAAATAAAATCAGGGACTTTTATTTACCTGTAATATATCTTTCATTGTTTACATCTTAAAATGCCCTTGTGGTTTATGTTGAGGAAAGCAACCCAAAAGAGATTGTATTGCTAGCCACAAATCTACCATCAGTAAGCCAGCTTTGCCTGTACCTTGTCATTTTAGTGAAGTGCGTCATAGTGTTAAACAAGTGAAATAATTGAACCTGTAGGTGTTCTAAGAACAGTGAGAGATAGTACTTCTTAAAAAAAGAGAATTAGTTTGAATATGCAGATTCAATTCTTTGGAGCCATGGGGAATGAAAAGAGAATACAATTTAAGTATATTCTTCTAATCGGGTTGTATCTTTTCCTTTTGCAGAGGATACCAGGGAGATGGGAGTTGATGGCTTATTCCGCATATCCATACCGGTTAAAACAATTCACATTGTGTTTTCTCTGTTACAATATTTGCTTGATTGCCATGTTTTTTATGGAGCAATTTTATTTTGCACGTTTTTTACTTTTGTAGCCATTCGGTATTGTATTATGTTGTCAGGCGAGTTAGTACCATAAGTAGCAATCTGTTACTACACTACAATGATTACTGAATCTAGAATTAGTTTTAGAGTTATCTAATTCATTTTTATACTGTACTGTTTTTATACTGTACTGTAACATTTTTTGTACATTAAATACATTAAAATGTATCTTGTTTTGACATTGTATTTTGCAGTTTATTTACTTGTAGATTTGAACGAACCCGAAACGAACATTACGGATTTTGGACCCCGGACCCGAACACTGACATTTCAGTGTATGTTCGGGTTGGAGTTCGGTGTTCGGCGATTTAATGGCGCATTTTGAAAGGCTGCAGGGCAGCCAATCAACAAGCATTTGACTCGTTTGCCCTTAGAAGCCATCACAGCCATGCCTACTAATGGCATGGCTGTGATTGGCCAGTGCAGCATGTGACCCAGCCTCTATATATAAGCTGGAGTCACGTAGCGCCGCACGTCACATGAGCTCTTATTAGTGTAGTGACAGGATGCTGCAGCTGTGAGGGACAGCTTAGGAAAGAATTCTGGTGTTGAATCTGCAAACTACAACGATTATTCAAACTACAGCGATTATTTTAGTGGGTGCTTGTAACGGATCACCTGGCACCACGACCTCCATTGAAGGATACTCCTAGCGCTTACAGAGGGCTCCAAGCACTCCAGCCGACACCATAACCACCGTAGACTCCTTCAGAGAGCAAGACAGGAACAAGCTCTTAAAAGAGCTTAGAAGTGATTATCCAAGGGAGCATGCAGAGCATAGCAATCACTTGTAGTGATTTGGCAATTCCCCCAATAAGAGACAGGAGTCTAGATTGAGGGTGAAGAAGAACTCTGGTTTAATGACACACACTCTGCTTTTATGCAATTCTCCCCTGCAAGGGAGACGCCCACATACAATTATGCATTACCCAATCACACAATGGTTACATCCCACACATCTTCTCCCCTTAGCCTGAAAGGTAACCCAATTATCCGTACAGCTTAAAACATACTTTTTATCCAACTTTCATAACTCTAAAACTATACATCAACCAATTCCATCCAGGGGTTAAAGAGTTAGCTGGAAGTCCTTTATGACCGACCGCAAGAACATTTTCCTGCCCAAAACAGTTCCATAGATTTGGGCTGTGCGGTCGGTAAATTTCACACTGAATAAATGACTATGTCTCATTCGAACGTGTGTTCGAATCTTCGAATGGGACTTAGTCTCTGTGGCTGAAAACTCGGTGCAGGAGAAGGTAAGGGCTCGAATGAACAAAGATGGCCGCCGCCACGTGTTCGTTTGTCGAATGGCGTCCACTTCGACTACTTCGGCACTTCGGCTGTATCCGAAGTGCCAATTTAAAGTTGCAACACTGCTCCAAAGTAATTAAAGGGCCAGAAACAGCATTATAAAAATCCATAATGCTTAAATACAGTTCTTAAAGGGTCAGTAACAGTATAATATAAGTTCATAAGCCCCAACTCAGTTCCTTAAAGGGCAATACATCCCAGGGCCATAGTCGCAGGGCGGGAGGCTGGCAAACAGGCCCCTCCAAAAACCAGTGGCGAGGTTACTTTCGCCACAGTGCTATACTAAATTTTTGTACCATGCCCTGAGCCCAGTGCCACAGAGAAATAAGCAGTCTGTTTGTTAGGTGGGCACTTGCAGCTGCATGTGTGCCAGGCACATTACTTTAATCCTGTTCTGGTAGCTCAGTGGGCAACATCTAGGCATTTTTAAATACTGCAATTTTTTTGGTGCTAAATAGTACGTTTGCATATGGCATTTCTTGCAGTCTAATAAAACCCTTAAATACTACTGTTACATTGTTGGTTTAAAAAAATCACACTTTTTTGTGCTAAATAGTAGATTTACGTCCTGCGGTGCACTTCATATCTGAGAGTCAAATAGAACCGTCAAATACTGTGCTTACAGCGCACTTTGAAAAAATAAAATTGCTTTGGGTGCTAAATAGGACATTTGTGTCCTGCGGTGCACTTCATATCTGAGAGTCAAATAGAACCGTCAAATACTGTGCTTACAGCGCAGTTTGACCCATTCAAATTTTTGGGGTGATAAAAAGTACATTTTGGGTGTGCACTTCATATCTGAGAGTCAAATAGAACCGTCAAATACTGTGGTAACAGCGCATTTTGACCAATTTAATTTTTTTGGGGTGGTAAATAGTACATTTGTGGCCTTCACTTCATATCTGACAGTCAAATAGAACCGTCAAATACCAATATAACAATATTGTAATTCGGGAGAAATACCCTCACAAATCAAACTGAGAGGTCAGTTTATAGGGAAAACTGTTACCTGGATATAATTCTAAAACAATTCCCATATGTCCTTTGCAGAGTTTACATGCTGGAAACACACAGGTGCCAACTGCTGTGGCTTTCTGTAGTTTGCAGACCGGCAAGGAGGGCAGGGTTGAGGAGTGGGTGGAAGATGATGTGGAGGATGATGAGGTCCTAGACCCCACATGGAATCAAGGTCATGCGAGTGACGTGTGCAGTTTGGAGGAAGAGGCGCTGGTCGCACAGAGGCACCAGCACAGCATAAGAGGGAGCAGGGTGCAAAAGCGGAGCGGCCGTCCCAAAGCGCTCGTCGGCATGTATTAGTCTGAGAATCACCAGTTATCCAAGTAACAGATGGAGCGATCAAAGGATCCATAATAGAGTTGAGCGAACCCGAACTGCAAAGTTTGGGTTCGTACCAGATTTAACAAGCCAATCGAAGTTTCACATTGAGGGCAGTAGTCCGGTGACTGGGACCCAGACACTGTCTGGGCGGCGGTTGGACGACCGGGACCCAGTATGCCTGATGTTGAAGTTAGGAGTCACAGTGTGGAATGGATTAGCAGGGTCTGGTGCAGGGTAACCGCACGCCCCCTGATGTTGAGCACCAGCGTTTGTGCGGCCACATACCAGGACCCTGATGCAGTCCTGTATTGATATTTGTCGTCACTACCTCCCCACGTCGGGAGTGGTTAATTTGCGCGCCTGCTGTCTTACTTGGATGTGGTAGCCATTTCTCAGGCTCCCTCTCCGGAATCGAACCCTGATTCCCTGTTACCCGTGTTCACCATGGTAGGTGCAGAAAGTGGCATCGAAAGTTGATAGGGCAGACATCTGAATGCAAAGTCGCCGTCACGGGGATGTGCGATTGGCCCGAGGTTCTCTAGAGTCACCAAAGTGCCTGCGCAACTATAATGTCGACAGCTACTCTGCTGAACGGATCTTCACTAATAGGTAGGGGATGAAGGGGGGCCCTGTGCCGGTCCCTTCTCTTCCCCACTCTTGGGCAGACATATGGCAGTACTGCCTCAGATCCTGAGAGATGCCTGGCCAGAAGAAGCTGTGGGTGAGCCGAGACGCTGTCCGGCTCCTGCCCAAATGCCCTGCTAAGGGGATATCGTGAGCTAGCTTCAGCAGCTCTTACCAGTACTTCTTGGGTCTGGGGCTGGCGGTCTCTCATCAGCCGTGTTGTTGGGGAGCCCATTGAAAAAGTGCTCTAGCATGACAAGCTTGGCTTGATGGGAGTTGAGCCAGTTCTGGGTGACCCTTGTGATGTGGCATGCCCACTCCGCATGGGAGTCCTTCTCCCCTTTCCGGGTCTCCCTAAACTTTCGACGGTATTGCTTGGGGGTGACCGCATACCGGGCCAGGAGGATTTGTGTAATAAAGGGATATTTGTGTAATAAAGGGAACTGCTCTTCTGGTACAGCCCGGTAAATATCCGCTGCCTTCCCCACTAGTTTGCTGGCCAGGATGGTGACCCTGTTGCTGGGGTCCACGTCTTGGGAGTAGGCACTGGCGCTCAAAGTCTTGTAAAAAGTCATCGATGCCTTCTTCTGCTTCCTTAAACTCTTTGAAGGCATTGTATGGTAGCTTGTGGGCCAGGGTGGTTGTGCTTCCCGGCGCCCTTTGCTCCCTTCTTCCTTCATCTGGATTCATGGAGGTCACCCTCTGTCTATTGGCAAGGACATAGGCTTGCACCTCCAAAAAGGTCCTGCTGACAATCTCCTCTGAG
This sequence comes from Pelobates fuscus, assembly GCF_036172605.1. NCBI lineage: Eukaryota > Metazoa > Chordata > Amphibia > Anura > Pelobatidae > Pelobates > Pelobates fuscus. The sequence continues at coordinate 6,816,020 of NC_086318.1, read as the reverse complement.
GGTGTCTCTCGGTAAATTGCCAGGCGCCGTTCCATCTCCTTGCGCACTTCCTCATCATCTCCATATATATATATGGGGTTCGTTGCCTCACTGCATGCCTGGTCGTCCTCCATGAGTGCAGCATTCAATTCTGCCTTGTTACGCCCACCAGGCGTTATTCCTCTGGCTCCACACAAGTCCTGCAGTGTAGGTCGCTTTAGAGCACTGTAGTCCATGCGTCTGTTGGCAAGGACATGGGATCCCGCCGCTTGCCACCAATTGAAGCGGGACCTGGGTAACCGATGGTCTTCCCCTTTGATTAGAATAGGTCAGACCCATTTCCCCAGTAACCGGATGGGACACAATTCCAGGATAACACGTTTGACAATCTTTATTTGGGTACACAGCTTTGCCTCCTCCTCCTACCACCTCCTCATCATCCGGTCAGCGCAACAACTTCACCACCAACTTCAGCACAGCCAGGGGGAAACAACAGCAGGCTGTTTTAAAACTCATATGTTTGGGGGAAAATCCCCACACCGCGCAGGAGCTGTGGACGGGCATGGAACAACAGACTGATAAGTGCCGTCTTCGGCCTTCCCGCTCACCGCCTCATATGTGACATGCCCACAAGGTGCACATGCTGGAGAGACTGTGCGAGCAGCGGCAGGCGATAGTGGAGTTTTAGCTGCAGCACGCACAGGTCAGTCGGTCTCCGGAACAACACCACTTCACCACCAATGATTGGGCCTCCATGCGAGACCTGTGTGCCATGTTGCGCTGTTTCGAGTACTCCACCAACATGGCCAGGGCCAATGATGCCTTTCTCAGCCTTACTATGCCGCTTCTATGTCTCCTTGAAACAACGCTTCGGGCGATGATGGAAGAGGATGTGGCACAGGAGGAAGAGGAGGAGGAAGAGGGGTAATTTCCACGGTTATCAGCCCAGTCATTCACAAGTGGCTCAGAGGGTGGGTTCCTGCACCAGCATAGGTCAGGTACACAGTTCTCCAGGATTTCCACACTGTCCCATGGAAGTGTTCAGCTGTCCATCTCCCAAACACTGGAGAGTAAGAGGAAGTACCCCCCCTAGCCACCCGGGATCCCTGGCCCTGAATGCCAGCATTTCAAAATTCGTGGCCTTTGAAATGCTGTCATTCCGTCTGGTGGAGACGGACAGTTTTAAAAACCTGATGGCGTTATTGGACTGCAAGAAATGCACCGCAGGCCGCAAATGTTTCTTTTTTTATATGTCCCAATATTTTGGGGGCTACCCCAATTAAAAAAAATAAAATATATATATATATATATATATATATATATATATATATATAAAACTGTTCGCTACCTCCTCCTCCTCCGCCGCTGCTGCTTCCACCTACACCACCATGGTCACCGCCTCCTCAACCTATGGGTCACTTAGTATAAACTATGTAGACAATAGCAGAGGCTTGTGAAGGCCTTTTCACCACGCATCAGGAGTTGAGCATTTCTCCATGCATCAGGACTGCAAGAAATGCACCGCAGGCCGCAAATGTTTCTTTTTTTATATGTCCCAATATTTTGGGGGCTACCCCAATTAAAAAAAAAAAAAAATATATATATATATATATATATATATATAAAAAACAGTGTTGGCTACCTCCTCCTCCTCCACTGCTGCTTCCACCTACACTGCCATGGTCACCGCCTCCTCAACCTATGGGTCACTTAGTATAAACTATGTACACAATAGGCCTTTGCTCCATGCATCAGGAGTTGAGCTCAGTTTGAACAATGAAAGAGAATACCCTGCACTCCAACCCTCTCAAAAAATGGTTAATTCTGGTGATCCTCCTGACAGCCATGCTTTAGATTTTGATTTATGTTCTTCCAAAGCTAAAATCAAAGATTCCATCTAGTGCTATTTTATGGCTCAGCTGTATTTTAAATTTTTATGTATTTTATATTATTTTAAGTGATTTCCCTATCCACATTTGTTTGCAGGGCACTTGTCCTACTCTTACCCCCATTTTACTTCCTTTTGCAGCCCTCTAGCCCTTTCCAGGACATTTTTTAGAGGCATTTTAGTGCCCAAACGTTCGGGTCCCCATTGACTTCAATGGGGTTCGGGGTCAAATTTGGGGTCAATTTCGATCCCCAACCCGGACTTTTTTTTCGAAATTCGGCTTAACCCGCCGAACCCGAACATCCAGGTGTCCGCTCAATTCTATTTACTTGTTTTGCACTTTTCATTATGAACTTTTAGTGAGTGCTGTTGTTTATCACTATGTGCTGACACTTTAAACTTGTATACAATGTGTTGATCAACATTATTGAGGGTACTACCTCACCCCTTTGGTTTAATTGATCCCCTATTTATTTTTAAAATGTTTGCCTGTGTATTGAATTTGATAAACATCACCCACTTACTTGGCCTGGACGCTCAGAATCTCAATGCGTCCAGGCTCGGGCTCACAATGCGACCAGGCTCGGGCTCACAATGCGACCAGGCTTGGGATCACAATGTGACCAGGCTCGGGATCACAATGCGACCAGGCTCGGGATCACAATGCGGCCAGGAACAAGATCACAATGCGTCAAGGCTCGGGATCACAATGCGACCAGGCTCGGGATCACAATGCGACCAGGCTCGGGATCACAATGCGTCCAGGCTCGGGATCACAATGCGTCCAGGCTCGGGATCACAATGCGACCAGGCTCGGGATCACAATGCAACCAGGCTCGGGCTCATAATGCGACCAGGCTCGGGCTCACAATGTGACCGGGCTCGGGCTCACAATGTGACCAGGCTCAGGATCACAATGCGGCCAGGCTCAGGATCACAATGCGGCCAGGCTCGGGATCACAATGCGGCCAGGCTCGGCATCACAATGCGGGCAGGCTTGGGATCACAATGCGACCAGGCTCGGGCTCACAATGCGACCAGGCTCGGGCTCACAATGCATCCAGGCTCGGGATCACATTGGGACCAGGCTCGGGATCACAATGCGGTCAAGCTTGGGATCACAATGCGGCCAGGCTCAGAATCACAATGCGGCCAGGCTCGGGATCATAATGCGGCCAGGCTCGGGATCATAATGCGGCCAGGCTCGGGATCACAATGTGACCAGACTCAGAATCACAATGCGGTCAGGCTCGGGATCACAATGCGGCCAGGCACAAGATCACAATGCGGCCAGGCACAAGATCACAATGCGGCCAGGCACAAGATCACAATGCGGCCAGGCACAAGATCACAATGCGGCCAGGCACAAGATCACAATGCGACCAGGCTTGGGATCACAATGCGACCAGGCTCGGGATCACAATGTGGCCAGGCTCGGGATCACAATGCGGCCAGGCTCGGGATCACAATGCGGCCAGGCTCGGGATCACAATGTGGCCAGGCTCGGGATCACAATGCGGCCAGGCTCGGGATCACAATGCGACCAGGCTCGGGATCACAATGCGGCCAGGCTCAGAATCACAATGCGGTCACTTTATATGGGCACTGTAGTCCATGGTGCCCTGTATGTTTGTATCATGCGCTCTTTGTTTGAGCCATACTGCCCTGTAGGTCTGTATCCCATGCCTTGTCTATATAACCCTGGCAGTTCAATTCCATGCTACACTGCAAGTCTTTACCACATGCTCAGCCAAAATAAATCCTGCAGCCAATTGTCCGTATGGCTGTACCAGGTACAATGCCTACACAAACCCTGCAGCTCAGTGTCCTGATACCCTGTATTTCTGCACCGCTTGCTCTGTCTATATGAATCCAGCCCTTTACCCCAGCTACCCATTATGTCTGTACCACCTGCCCTGTCTGTACAGGAACCCTGCAGCCAAATTCTCTGTATGTCTGTACTACCTGCCCTGTCTGTACAGGGATCCTGCAGCCAAATGCTCTGTATGTCAGTACCACCTGCCCTGTCTGTACAGGATCCCTGCAGCCAAATGCTCTGTATGTCTGTACTACCTGCCCTGTCTGTATAGGATCCCTGCAGCCAACTGCTCTGTATGTCTGTACTACCTGCCCTGTCGGTACAGGATCCCTGCAGCCAAATGCTCTGTATGTCAGTACTACCTGCCCTGTCTGTACAGGAACCCTGCAGCCAAATGCTCTGTATGTCAGTACTACCTGCCCTGTCTGTACAGGAACCCTGCAGCCAAATTCTCTGTATGTCTGTACTACCTGCCCTGTCTGTACAGGAACCCTGCAGCCAAATGCTCTGTATGTCAGTACTACCTGCCCTGTCTGTACAGGCACCCTGCAGCCAAATGCTCTGTATGTCAGTACTACCTGCCCTGTCTGTACAGGAACCCTGCAGCCAAATGCTCTGTATGTCAGTACTACCTGCCCTGTCTGTACAGGAACCATGCAGCCAAATGCTCTGTATGTCAGTACCACCTGCCCTGTCTGTACAGGAACCCTGCAGCCAAATGCTCTGTATGTCAGTACTACCTGCCCTGTCTGTACAGGAACCATGCAGCCAAATGCTCTGTATGTCTGTACTACCTGCCCTATCTGTACAGGGATCCTGCAGCCAAATGCTCTGTATGTCAGTACTACCTGCCCTGTCTGAACAGGAACCCTGCAGCCAAATGCTCTGTATGTCAGTACTACCTGCCCTGTCTGTACAGGAACCCTGCAGCCAAATGCTCTGTATGTCAGTGCTACCTGCCCTGTCTGTACAGGAACCCTGCAGCCAAATGCTCTGTATGTCAGTACTACCTGCCCTGTCTGAACAGGAACCCTGCAGCCAAATGCTCTGTATGTCTGTACTACCTGCCCTGTCTGTACAGGCCTTGTATGTCCATGCTACATGCTATGTCTATATGAACCATGTAACCTCATGCCATGCTCTGTGTGTCTGTCTTTGTGTGTCTGTCTGTCTACACTATTTATATATGAACCCTGCAGTCTATGTTCTGGTGTACTGTCTGTCTCTGTGTGTACACTATCTACATATGAACCTTGCAGTCTATGTCCTGGTGTTCTGTCTGTCTATACTGTGTGTACACTATTTATATATGTACCCTGCAGTCTATGTCTTTGTGTACTGTCTGTCTCTGTGTGTACACTATCTATATATGAACCCTGCAGTCTATGTTCTGGTGTACGGTCTGTCTATACTGTGTGTACACTATCTATGTATGAACCCTGCAGTCTATGTTCTGGTGTACTGTCTGTCTATAATGTGTGTACACTATCTATATATGAGCCCTGCAGTCTATGCCCTGGTGTACTGTCTGTCTCTGTGTGTACACTATCTATATATGAGCCCTGCAGTCTATGCCCTGGTGTAATATCTGTCTCTGTGTGTACACTATCTATATATGTACCCTGCAGTCTATGTTCTGGTGCATTGTAGTTTTGCACAATGTGAACACTGCAGTGCAAGGTCCTGCTGGTCTATACGTCTTATATGTCCTCTCTTACCAGATAGGCTGAAGCTGGACTCGTGAAGGTCTCTCACGCCCCCATGACGAGTGATTGGCCGAGTAGGAGTGTCTGCCATCGGGCTGCCTGTTTCCTTTTTCCCAGCATGCACCACTGCCACATCCCCCTGGTATGGAGTACGATCTACACATTTTAGGCTTAAAGTCTAAAAGGAGAAAAAAAGAGATTTAATAAATGATTTAAGTCCTCACAGATAATGAGTTGTGTTAAGTTTGCTTAAAGGACACTATAGACACTCAGACCACGAGTGAAGTGGTCTGGGAGCTCTGTCCCTGTCACTTTAACCCCACAATTGTAATTATTGCAGTTATTGAGAAACAGCAATAATTACATTGCAGTGTTAACCCCACCTCTAGTGGCTGTCTACCGGGCCTAACTGATGCTGGACATCCTTACACTATGCATGAAGACATGATTCAATGCTTTCCCTTGGGGTTCTCCTAATGCGATCATGGCACAAGCTGTGCATGCGCATTAGGTCCCCTATGTCGGGCGATGTTTGGGGAAGAGGAGCGGAGGTGGAGCTGGATTCGGGTAAGTGAATTATGTTTTTTGTTAAACCCTTTGTGAGCAGCGATGGGGGGGGGGGGGGGGGGAGAGAGGGTGCATGAGCGAGGTGGGCACAATAGTGCTACGAATACAACTTTATTCCTAGCCTATAGTTTCCCTTTAACCCCTTCCTGACATTAGGTAGCTCCAAGCAGTTCAGACTCCTCTCTGTTAGTTGGGCTATATTGAGCACTGCATAAAGCCCTTTAAACTGCAATAATTATAAATGTGGGCTATCAGGAGCTGCAGCTCTCCCTCCCAATCACACAGTACAGAGCAATCACAGAGTGTGAGGTGGGGAATACTTCATCTTATGTCAGTACTGACGTCAGCAGAAGGAATATTGTTATTAAGGATATTGTTAGTGTATGGTTCAGGTTGATGCAGTTATATGATTATTGTTAGTGTATGGTTATGGTTGATGTAGATATAGGATTATTAGGTCAGGGTAGGGTTATGGTTGATGTAGATATAGGGTTATTGTTAGGGTAGGGTTAATGTAGATATAGGGTTATAGTGAGGGTAGGGTTAGGGTTGATGTAGATATAGGGTTAGGGTTGATGTAGATATAGGGTTATAGTTAGGGTAGGGTTAGGGTTGATGTAGATATAGGGTTATTGTTAGGTTAGGGTTGGTGTAGATATAGGATTATTGTTAGGTTAAAATTGATGTAGATATGATTATTGTTAGGGTAGGGTTATGGTTGATGTAGATATATGATTATTGTTAGGTTAGGGTTGATGTAGATACAGTTGCAAGAAAAAGTATGTGAACCCTTTGGAATGATATGGGTTTCTGCACAAATTGGTCATAAAATGTGATCTGATCATCATCTAAGTCACAACAATAGACAATCACAGTCTGCTTAAACTAATAAAACACAAAGAATGAAATGTTGCCATGTTTTTATTGAACACACCATGTAAACATTCACAGTGCAGGTGGAAAAAGTATGTGAACCCTTGGATTTAATAACTGGTTGAACCTCCTTTGGCAACAATAACTTCAACCAAACGTTTTCTGTAGTTGCAGATCAGACGTGCACAACGGTCAGGAGTAATTCTTGACCATTCCTCTTTACAGAACTGTTTCAGTTCAGCAATATTCTTGGGATGTCTGGTGTGAATCGCTTTCTTGAGGTCATGCCACAGCATCTCAATCGGGTTGAGGTCAGGACTCTGACTGGGCCACTTTAGAAGGCATATTTTCTTCTGTTTAAGCCATTCTGTTGTTGATTTACTTCTATGCTTTGGGTCATTGTCCTGTTGCAACACCCATCTTCTGTTGAGCTTCAGCTGGTAGGCAAAAGGTCTTGATAAACTTGGGAATTCATTTTTCCTTCGATGATAGCAATCCGTCCAGGCCCTGACGCAGCAAAGCAGCCCCAAACCATGATGCCCCCACCACAATACTTCACAGTTGGGATGACTGTATGACCAATAAGCACCGCAGGCTGCAGCTATCTCCCTTCAGAACGAAGCAGGAACAAGCTCTTACAAGAGCTCAGTGATTATAGCAAGGGAATATGCCTAGCATAGCAATCCCTTGCAGCAGATTCCCCCAATAAGAGACAGGACTCAAGTTGAGGGTAAAAATAGAACTCTCTGGCTGCTAGCTTGCAGCCCTTTTTATTAGGTGCTCCCATGAAGGGGAGGGACACACACAGTAACGTACATTAACCAATCACACAATAGTTACATCCCACACATAGCCCTCCCCTCTACCTGTAAACTAATTATCTGTACACACAGGAAAATACAATTATCATAGGTAGGGAAAATACAGTTTTTACACAACATTCATAACTCCCAAAATATACATCACATTCGCATAAAAATACATATTCACAATCAATCCATTCGGGGGAACAACATACTCAAAAATCATACGAATTGGACCAGGGGTTCAAAAGTTAGTACAAATGTGCATTTGACCTTCTGGAAGCATGTTTTTTCCAGCTCAACTAGTTCCCCAGAATCCTCTATCCTGGAGACAATGGAGAAGCTGATTTCATTATATCCAGGGACAAACACAGCCTCCATTAAGCACATGTTACCAGCAACCACCAAAAGACATAAAAATACATAACTCCTGTTATACTAAACAGAACCCCCACATTCAACCCATCCCCAGATGGCTTGGATCTGAGCGCTCAACATATCCAAACAGCGCTCAGATGCCACAAACACAGTTCAAACGCCATGGGGTTTAAGTTTCGTATGGGCTTATGAGAGGGCCCATAATCCTGGGGCAGCCCAATAACCCACAGTATGCCCAAATACCGTGTATAAAGGGCCAAATCGCCCAGGGACCGTAGTCACAGGGTAAGAGGCGGGTAAGCAGCCCCCTCCAAAACACAGTGGCGAAGTGTCTTTCGCTACAACTCCTGTATATATTCCTCCATGATTTTACTTCCAAGGGAGACAAAGTATATACTCTTCCCTTAGGTGGCAAAGTACCTGATAACAAATCTATGGAACAATCATACAACCTATGTGAAGGTAGAGTGTCAGCAGGAACCTTATTAAAAACCTCTTTATCCTCTAAGAACTGGAAAGGAACTATCGTTAAAAAAAGGGGAGCAGTAGTAGGCACGTTGATGTTAACCAATATTTTGATCACAGGTTAAAGACAATCGTATCTACAATCTTTTCCCCATGCCAGTGTCTCACACCTTATCAAATCTACACGAGGATCATGGAAACCCAAGTACAATTGGACAAGAAGGAGAGGAATATAACCTGGAAGGTTATTAGTTACTCATGTAAGGCCCCTAGAGGATCTGGATATTAGGATCTGTTTCGTCAAGAGGTTAAGAGGTTTCTTAAGGGGTCTACCATCTATGTCCTCAACGGCCAAAGGTGTGGTTTTCTCCTTAAGGGAGATTGGCATGTTTAGACACAACGTGTGTGTCTACAAAATGTTCTGCTCCTGAATCGACTAGAGCCTTGCAAGAATATACATTGACAAGGGATTGAGAAGAAACAGAAATGAGAAGTCTGTTAAGAGGCATTGCAGGGGACATAACACCTAAGGCCAGTCTCCTGACAGTTCTTAGGTGTGCAAGTTTCCGGTCTCAATGGACAGGTAATCCTCATATGTCCCTTTTTGCCACAATACAAGCAAAGGTCCTCATTCCTTCTGCAGGGTTTCTCTGCCTCAGACAATCTCAAAACTCCCAATTGCATGGGTTCGGGTTCAGCTGAAACGTGAGGCTCTTGGAAAACAGCCGTATTGAAACGCAGTACAAGAGGAGCAAGAGTGTGTCTTGCATTCTTTCTAGTTCCCTCTCGCAATTTATTGTTGATGTGATGTATTCTGTCAGAGGTATTGCGAAAATTAAATTAAATGCATACTGTAAAGACACAGACACATTATTTTCTTTCTTACTCCCTTCACTGCATGACCAAACTGACTGGAATGCGGCTAATATAAAACAGATCAGAGATAAGGTATCTCTTACACTTAGCACTAACTGTTAGAAACCAAAGCCAAGATATATATACACACACACACTTACCATATAATTAGGTTTAATTATATACAAATAAAACCTACATTAATAATTATAATATATTCATAGAGAGAAATTAATGAACTGATTTCATTATTATTAAAACTAACATTAGCTAAATGTGTGTAAAAGACATAGAGATACTCCCTACCAGTAATTAATTTTATTTTGTAAATTCAATGGGACTTTTATAAGACCCCATTGTAAGAGTGAGTTAAAACCGAAGTCCAGAGGAGTCAAAAAGATACCTTATGGCATGAAAAGGAGACTGGTAGTCTACCAAAAAGGACTACTACCCCTTTGAAGTATGGCAGCCAGCCATGATTAGGAACCCATGTCATTTACATCACAAAATTCAATTAACACCTTAAACAAAGTGGTAGTTGGAATTAGTGATGGAAATTGATAGTGATGCTGCAATGCCATCTACTGATCAATGTCTATAAGACAATCTTTAAAAGAACGTACACCCGCCTAATTCCATTGGTCACTTTAAATTGGTGACGTAAAGAAATTCAAGATATGGAATTCTTTAAAAATTAGAACATTACACTGTTAGAGGGCTGGATCAAAAGGTCGGATGCAAGATTCAGAAATTGGGGATTCAGGAGATCATCACAGCATCATCCGATCAGACCAGACAAGGGAACACACTCTGGACACACCGAATACTCTGTCTTTCCAACTGAGATGGGACTTAGTTGCATTTCTTTGCTAGCCAGAACTATTCTATATTCCTACGTTTTCTCTATCTAAACTTTACTTGCATTAACCATCCATGGAATTATATCTTCAAGCCTAAAGAATTTTCTACCAAAAAAACGGGTAAATATGCTGGTTTAATTTAATTTAATACATTTTTACTAAAATGTATTTCAAACTTTTGAAATCATATTTAACTGAGGGAATTATTTTATTTTTTTTAAATCTTTATTTTTTGCGTTGACAATGATACAGATGCAAGTGATCACCAAGGCTTACGCAAGAAGCCAGAGTTTAGCCAAACATTGTGCACAATATTGTACATATTGGTAAGCGGTCGTCAGGTTGCTTTGCATTGCTTCGAATGTTGTGGTGTTACTGTGATACGTTTGGTCAACTTTTGAATTTTAGACAAACAATAATATAATTGTCAACATAACATTAGTAATATTGGCTCTGCGATTTCCAGAGGTTTTGTTGTGTTCTGTGGTATAGGTGGTTTGGCCTCAGTGCATGCGCGATTGTATGCGTGTTTATATAATCCCTGTGAATTTAGAGATGAATCGTCATATTGTTCCCACAGTTCCCATACTTTATTGAACGTGGAGGTGGTATTTCGGACCTGAGCCGTAAGTTTGTCCATAAGGTAGTTGTCCCTGATTTTTGCAATTACCATAGAGATATGTGGCAGCTCTGGGCATGCCCATTTTTGTGAAGTCCATCTGGCCGCTAGATATAGCATGTTCAATAGTTTTTGTTCGTGTCTGTTTAGTCCCTCATTAGGTCTCGAGAGCAGACATCCCCATGGATCTAAATCTAGGGGTCTCTGTAGTATCTGAGAGCTAAGCTCTACTATTTTCTCCCAGTATTCTCTTACTCTTGGACATTGCCACCACATGTGGATGTAAGTGCCTTTCTCTCCACATAAGTGCCAGCAGGCATCGGTGAGACTCAATTTTATGTGGTATTGCTTGACCGGTGTCGTGTTAGCTGAGGGAATTATATATATAATTAAAACCTCAGACTGCAACGGGGACTAATAATTATATCTGGTACATTGCCAAGTTTAGCATATCAAGCTATTATCCAGAAATATTGGCCAATGGGAAATTAGGGAAGGTTAATATTTAATCAGAAAATATCTGCAGTGTTGAAAAATTAAAAAGGGTTCTTTTGGTCACTGGATGCAAAAGAACAGTTAACTTGACTATTTATGTGAGAAACATTGTATATTTTGTCTGCAATGTTTAATAAAGTGTTTAATCTGTGAGAAATGTAGCCAGCAGTGAGTAAGTTAGTTTTCTGTATACTGATTCTAGCAAACTGTCAGCATCTAGTTTTTATGACTTTAAGCTGCAAGCTCTGTGTTACATTCTGTGTAAAGGAATTCTAAAGCTGAGCTGAAGGTTTCCTGTAACATTGCTAAAATCTGGATCTATGTTAATTATAACTGATAATGAAATTCTAGGGGAATTATGTGTAAATTTTGCATTTAACTCCTTTGGAAATATTTCTAACTTTATGTTACTGGATTCTGTTGCTAATTAGCTATTTGATTATTCACGTGTCTTAAAAATCTGTACTAATACTTGCTGAGTATCCTAATCCTACTGGTGGATCATTTCTATGTAGACTAACAATCTCATCATCCTTAAGTGATTCAGAAATTATCTGTGTTGTGGTTATTTGTTGCCATAAACATTGCCATATTTTAAACTATTGTTATAGCTAAATATTCACTGATTATAGTCATGCATGTTACATATTATTATTAATTATTTGTTGCAATAAATTATATTTTTATAATCGGTTGTGATTAATGTGTGAAATACAAATCCTCTAATAAACGTACTCCAGGGGCTATGAGTTAAAATAGTGGGCAACTCTTCACTTTAAATCATTCAAGGGGAAACAGTGCCAAATTATACATTTTTGATGTTAAAGGATCACTATAGGGTCAGAAACACAAACATGTATTCCTGACCCTATAGTGTTAAAACCACCATCTAGCCCCCCTGGGCCCCCCTTACTGTATTCAAGCCTGAAGCTGTAACTCTGCATGCTGTTTGCCTCAGAAAAACAAGCAGTCTGCTGACATCATCAGAAGTGGTAGCCTGAGCCAATCACAGTGCTTCCCCATTGGATTGGCTGAGACTGTCAAGGAGGCAGATCAGAGGCAGAGCCAGCATGATTCAAACACAGCCCTGGCCAATCAGCATCTCCTCATAGAGATGAATTGAATCAATGAATCTCTATGAGGAAAGTTCAGTGTCTGCATGCAGAGGGAGGAGATACTGAATGTTTGGATGCATTTTAGGCAGCCATGACCCAGGAAGGATCTCTAGCAGCCATCTGAGGAGTGGCCAGTGACGTTATCACTAGGCTGTAATGTAAACACTGCATTTTCTCTGAAAAGACAGTGTTTACAGCAAAAAGCCTGACGGTAATGATTCTACTCACCAGAACAAATTCAATAAGCTGTAGGTGTTCTGGTGACTATGATGTCCCTTTAATAAAAATTATTAAATTCATTTTCAATACTTTTTATCAAATATTATTTTAATATTTATTACCCTATAAATATCCTTACAATTCGCTAAGCTTATCTGGTAGTTCTCTGGCAGCCGTTTCATCTAGTATAGCCTCAGATAATCCTTCTGAGAAGGCAGTGACTAAAGAACTGTTAGTCCAATCAACCTTGGATGCGAGAGTATGGAACTCGATAGCATAATCAGCTACCGTATGGTTACCTTGCTTGATACGCATTAATACCTTAGCAGCATTTTTCTCTTTCCCTAAGGGTTAGAAAGTTAGTTTAAATTCAGCGAGGAATTCCACATAGTTATATGCAATAGATTTATTGCTCTCCCATCATGGATTTGCTCAGGTAAGCACTTTTCCTGCCAACTGGTTCATCATGCACCCAATCTTAGCTCTGTCAGAAGAGAAGTAGCTAAGAGAAGCCTCAAAGTGATACTCAATTTGATTTATGAACCCACAGCATCACCAATGAGGAGGAGTAGATAGAGTGACAGAAGGTATCTTGTACACTATAGGACTAGCCGTAAATAGGTTGGGGAGGCACTGACTGAGGATCTTCAGGTTGAAGTTGAGCAGTACGTATTAATAATGTTTAAAAGGCCTAAGCGAATTGATCCATGCGATTATCAATCTCATCAACCTTCCTCTCGCAGGTCAACATGTGTTGACTTAATTCTGCAGGGTCCATGGCCCTATCCTAACATCAGGACAATACGGTGACCCAACATGCAGAACTAAGTAAAACACAAAAACAATACAAAATATAAATAAATGTATTACCAGGCTTTAGAATGGCCGGATTTAACATAGAGAGGATAGTCAATAACTAGCCGAGGTCAGGAACACATGCAGAAGCATAAACGAATAGACAAAGCCAAAAGGTCAAGGGTACCAGAAATACGGATAGTCAGGAACAAGCCAAGATCAAAAACCAGAGGACAAAGAACGCGCTTTCAGATAACTAGTGGAAACCACAACAGGGCAATGAAAGATGGTAGCATGGGGGCAGAGCCTGACCTTCAAGCTTAATGGACGTGTAGAGTTTAAGCTCTCCTGATTTTGGCAGAATTAGGGGCATAAATCCCAGATACTGCACTCAAACGTTGCCAAACAAGCATTATTCAAGTCAGGAGTGTAACGGGACTGCAATATTAAATCCCCAGATCTCCGCTGGTATAGAAGGTAATATCCCAAATCCCCCAGTAACCAGACGAAACACCATTCAGGGAGACAACTGCCAATTTAATAAATGGCTCAAGGAGTTAACTGCCAACTGTCAACTTTTAAAAATGTTCTGCAATGCATTACACACACATACCCTTGGTTCTTAAAGTGGTACATACATATTGAACCGAACGGATACAGGCATTTAAACAGCAGGGAGAAGGTTTAACTGAGGGCCCACAGGCAAATACATGAAAAATCCTTCACAAGGAGCTTGACAATTTCTGTAGCTGAATGCGCAGACGAGTCTATTGCGGTCTACGGGGAGCGGAGCCGGGGAGAGGCGGCCAATCTCCTTGCACGACGACTAGTAGCAGGGTCCTGCAGTACTCTTACCACCCCCCCCCCCCCCTCCACCCTTGGACCCATGGAGGATATCCCAGTTCCCTTCTGGACTGCTGCAGTTTAAGAACCGATTCTGACTTGCTCTTTGGAATCCTAAGATGGCCACAACACTCCACTCGAAACCGCATGGTGTGAGCCCAATGCAGCAGAACCGCCATGACTCCGTAACGCTCTTCATGATGAGGCCCGACAAGACTTTCTGCCACTTCTGGCTGAGGCTACAAGATAAGCTGCCGCAAGCAGATCAGAGAAAAGTGTTCCCCCTGAAGCGGTGAAGCTGGCTGGGAGAAAAATAAGCATGACGCAGCTTGTGAATCTCCTTCCTTACCTACTTGGGCCGAGAGCCGCCTGAGGCTTGCCCTCATTGCATTGCCCACTCAGGCGGAAGATGGTCCACAGACAGCGGAAATGGTCACATACATCTTCTGTCCTTCCCTTGAAGGGGTTAGACTTGGACTCTGGAATTCACAAGGTCTGTGGTGTACAGATACTGGCCCTAATACAGGTCTGGGGCTGGAGAGGAAACCTGTCCCGCAACGACTTCTGCCATGGAGGAGAAGTGGCACTGCCATTTATAGGTATCGGCTGAGTTGGCATTGAGAATAAAGCCTGAGCCATATTACCATAAACTACTCATGACTGTCACTTATATATGCAATTCGTTATTATTTTCTTGTTTTATGGTTCTTTTCTCTATTTTTCCTGTAGTGGGGTGACTTACTATCTTGAGCTCTGGAGGTTATGCCCTCGAAGTAATAATTAGCCTGCAGATCAACATTACTTTAGAGTAAATATTGTATAGAGCATGTTTTACGAAGATGTGCCCTGGGAATAGTGACTACTAGAGGCTTAGCATCGACTGCTCATTCATGTGATTTTAGCAGCAGCTTTTATATGCTTATTGTAATGACTATAATCTAGCATAGTCAGTTTTCAGTATGAAGCCTGACTGGCATTTCCCGGCACACACGGGAGTACTGATTTTGGTTCAGAAAGACATGTTTCTCAGTTTGTTTACCTTATATCTTTATTACAAATGGTGTTTCATTTCCTAATGCTATTATACTGTCTAAATGTGTTTGACATGCGTCTGCTTCCGCGTTGCAGACATCTCTGTAAGACTAATATATAAGAAATAAAGATTGACAAATATAGTAACAGGGAGTTTAAATAGCCCTAAACTTTACTTATTTGGCTAATATGGGTTTACTGGACCTGGGCACAATTTCTATCCGAGGAACAGTTCCAGAGACCTTCAGGGTATCTCCCAGTCAGGCGCTCAATGTGTAACAAGTCCAAAAGTCGTCAGGTCTGCCTGGGAAGCCAAAGTAAACCCTTATACCACTCCCCACAGCGACAATAGCCCTTTCGAGGGGCTCTTTTGACCAGTCCTATAGTCTGTGGGCAAGAGGCTGCCCTTCAAACCTCCAAAAGTCTGTAGCACATGAGCTTCTGGCACAATAGCGCTCTCCACTAATCAAAATAGGCCAGTTTGGGGAGCTGTATCATGTGAGTGTACATCTATTTATTCATCCAGTAGCTCCAATAAGGTAAATGGACCTCTCGACCCTTCTCTCCCTGTTACTACACTATCAGTTTATACTTTTGTCCTATTCTTGTTGTTTAATATTGCCACACTTAAGGAAATTTAAGCACAACTTCCAACTTCCCCCACTCAAGTACTTTTCTATCTACTGGAGACGAAGGACACCAGAGTGGATTGTTCTGCTGTTTGCCCCTATCTCACCAGTATACTCCTCAGCGCTCAGCAACTTGTTTAATATACATGTAGTAGTGACAATCACCATGTGTTTCCCAGGCTGTCCCCGTCCTCCAGTCTGCAGCCTCTATCTCCCAGCAGCTCAGCTCACACATCTCTGTATACTGAGAGGAAGAGGACAGTTCGGGAACACATTATGTGAAAAAGGTGGGTAAATAAGGAACATGGGTGTGCTGCAGGAAGTTGAAAAAAGTTTTTTTTTTTTTTTTTAATACTAAATAGAATAAAACAACGATAAAAATACAGCAGATATGAGGCTGATCAACTTATCAGAGGAGCATAGGTTGTGTTGGTGCCCATAAGGTCAATTTAAGTGTATTTAAGATCTTTATATACTGAAAATAAAACACCTATCCTTAAATAGATCTGTCAATTCCTTAAATATCGGAAAACACTTCTTATTTGGACAGATGTAATCTGATTACAATGAATATATTTCCCAGGGTATTGTGTGTTTTGCAGATGCTTCCAATATGCTTTTACATTCTGATGTGAAATCACTAAACAGGCAATCTGAGACTTTAATTTTGCTACATAAAAACTCCATATCTTTATTGAAGCTGCAATAACCCCCACACATAGGTGTGATAACTGGAATTCCTAGACTGTGACTCCCCAAATCTCTACTGAATCTAGAATCCCACAACTCCCAAGATCTCCACTGAATCTAGAATCCCATAGACTTTGACTACCAAGATCTCCACTGAATCTAGAATCCCATAGACTTTGACTCCCAAGATCTCCACTGAATCTAGAATCCCATAAACTGTGGGTCTCAAGATCTCCTCTGAATCTAGAATCCCATAGACTGTGGCTCCCAAGATCTCAACTGAATCTAGAATCCTATAAACAGTGACTCCCAAGATCTCCACTTAATCTAGAATCCCATAGACTGTGACTCCCAAGATCTCCACTGAATCTAGAATCCCATAGACTGTGACTCCCAAGATCTCCACTTAATCTAGAATCCCATAGACTGTGACTACCAATATCTCCACTGAATCTAGAATCCCATAAACTGTGGGTCTCAAGATCTCCACTGAATCTAGAATCCCATAGACTGTGGCTCCCAAGATCTCAACTGAATCTAGAATCCTATAAACAGTGACTCCCAAGATCTCCACTGAACCTAGAATCCCATAGACTGTGACTCCCAAGATCTCTACTTAATCTAGAATCCCATAGACTGTGACTCCCAAGATCTCCACTTAATCTAGAATCCCATAGACTGTGACTCCCAAGATCGCCACTGAATTTAGAATCCCATAGACTGTGACTACCAAGATCTCCACTGAATCTAGAATTCCATGACTCCTAAGATCTCCTCTGAATCTAGAATCCCATAGACTGTGACTCCCAAGATCGCCACGGAATCTAGAATTCCATGACTCCTAAGATCTCCTCTGAATCTAGAATCCCATAGACTGACTCCCAAGATCTCCACTAAATCTAGAATCCCATAGACTGTGACTCCCAAGATCCCCACTGAATCTAGAATCCCATGACTCCCAAGATCTCCACTGAATTTAGAATCCAATGACTCCCAAGATCTCAACTGACTCTAGAATCCCACAGACTGTGACTCCCAAGATCTCCGCTGAATCTAGAATCCCATAGACTGTGAATCCCAAGATCTCCACTGAATCTAGAGTCCCATAGACTGTGAATCCCAAGATCTCCACTGAATCTAGAGTCCCATAGACTGTGAATCCCAAGATCTCCACTCTCAATACTTAAAGACAAATTATTGATTTTACACTGCTGCTGCTTTTTCTCACCTGTCTTCAATAAAGATATTTAGAAAAAACAAGGCAGGAAAATGGGACTCTGTCATGTTCAATGTGATGTAAGTCACCATCTCCTATCCAGTATTTATCTACATATAAGCAGCTGTCAATCTGTTGCTGTCTGACATCACTTTTACCATGATCTAATCCTCAGGTTCTGAATACCACAATTGACCACAAGTTTATTTAGCATCACTTTAATAGAGCCATCGAAAACCTGTACCCCTCAATCCCTGCATACATCACCCACTTTCTGTACATACCCTTCAACTCCTTGTACATAACATTCACACTCTGTTTGTACCCCTCACTCTGTGCGTGTACCCCTCAATCCCTGCATACATCACCCACTCTCTGTGTGTACCCTTCAATTCTTGTACATAACATTCACACTCTGTCTGTACCCTTCACTCTTTGCGTGTACCCCTCACTCCCTGCATACATCACCCACTCTATGTGCGTACCCTTCAATTCCTTGTACATAACATTCACGCTCTGTCTGTACGCCTTACACCCTGCATGTGCCACTCCCTCCCTGCGTGTGCCTCTCACTCCCTGCGTGTGCCCCTCACTCCCTGCGTGTGCCCGTCACTCCCTGCGTGTGCCCGTCACTCCCTGCGTGTGCCCCTCACTCCCTGCGTGTGCCCCTCACTCCCTGCGTGTGCCCCTCACTCCCTGCGTGTGCCCCACACTCCCTGCGTGTGCCCCTCACTCCCTGCGTGTGCCCCTCACTCCCTGCGTGTGCCCCTCACTCCCTGCGTGTGCCCCTCACTCCCTGCCCGGACCCCTCACTCACTGCGTGTGCCCCTCACTCCCTGCCCGGACCCCTCACTCCCTGTGTGTGCTTTTAAACACTTAGTACATAACATTCACTCTCTGCTTGTACCCGTCACTCCCTTCGTGTGCCCTTCAACACCTAGTCCATAACATTCACACCCTGCATGTGCCTCCCCTCATGTCGTGTGCCCCCCATTTCCTATGTGTGCGCCCCCACTCTCTGTACATAGTCTCCAACCCCTCGCAACACTAACTGCTGCATGAATATTTCCTCACCTTCTCTTTCTGGATCATCTTCTTGTATAAGTAATCTGGATAGGTCCTCATGGGATAGAAAGTACCAGATCCCTCAGCACACATGAACACCCCATTTTCATAGACAACACGTCCACGACTTATGGTGACAAGTGGTACTCCGTGGCATCGCATGTTTTCATAGAGATTGACGTCTCCACCTTGAACCTGGGTACTGGCTGAGAGTGTCCTGGGGGTACAGGAGGTTGAGATATCAGACCAGGTAAATGCCACGACATTAGAATCTTCATTACACAATAAATGCACAGAATGCCATCACATTGATCTCAGACTATGAAGTGAGCCTCAAATTGGTAATAAAATGAAGTGTCAGTTTTTACACTCAGTAAATGGCCATTATGCACCAGATCTACTCCGACGGTTAGCTGACACCTTAGAAGCCGGCTTGTAATTCATTCCTACACCAATTCTACATATACCACATGTGGCAAAACATAAAGAGGAGGATTCTGAGAAACAATATTTTAGAACATGGAATTACAGTGCATTCAGAAAATATTCAGACCTCCTTTTATTATTTTCACATTTTGTTTTGTGTTGCCGCCTTATGTTACAATTGCTTAAACCATGTTTTTTTTTTTTTTTGCATCATTCTACACCCAATAGCCCATAATAACAAAGTAAAAACCTGATTTTTGCAAAGTTAGCCAATGTATCAAAAAAAGCAACAAAAAACTAAAACATCATATTGACAGAAGTATTGCGACCCCTTCCACCCACTGTGCTCCCGCCACCTCTCTCTGTTGCACTCAGTATATTTAAATAGAAACAAAAACCCTCTCCACTCTTTCCCTCCCCTTGCCGGCCATTGAGTGCGTTATTGAAAAACCTGCGGTTGGACCAGGCGAGGCCCCTGTGACGTCGGAGGGGTCACTCAGAGACTGACTCTGGATTTTAGTTAGTTAAATAATTTCTTTTTTTGCAAAACATTTTTAGGTTTTAATCTGTTTATATTTTTGCAATGTTGTCAGAAGTGTAGATTGATGGGATGTATTTATTTTTAAAGAATTATAGCATAAAACCTCAACCAAAATAAAAAAAAATTAAAAATTAAATTAAACAACTCCAGGCAGTCTAAATCCTTTTTGGAAGCACTGTGTGTCCGCTGACTTGTTCCTATACTAGTCCAATTTTACAGAAATCATGCACTTACTTTGCAGCTTCAGGATCCCATACAACCACATCCGCGTCTGCGCCAGGAATTATACGTCCTTTACGGGGGTACATATTGTGAATCTTGGCCGCATTGGAACTCGTTACAGCAACAAAACGATTCTCGTCCATCTTCCCTCCGACCTGAATGAGACACAGAATAATATCAATACTTTATTATTACAAAAATAGGAGTCATATATTATCACAGTGATATCAGCCTGCTTTCTATAGGTAATCCAGTAATATATTATTACGGTGATATCGGACCTGCTTTCTATAGGTAATCCAGTAATATATTATCACGGTGATATCGGACCTGCTTTCTATAGGTAATCCAGTAATATATTATCACGGTGATATCGGACCTGATTTCTATAGGTAATCCAGTAATATATTATTACGGTGATATCGGACCTGCTTTCTATAGGTAATACAGTAATATATTATTACGGTGATATCAGACCTGCTTTCTATAGGTAATCCAGTAATATATTATTACGGTGATATCCGACCTGCTTTCTATAGGTAATCCAGTAATATATTATTACGTTGATATCGGACCTGCTTTCTATAGGTAATCCAGTAATATATTATCACGGTGATATCAGACCTGCTTTCCATAGGTAATACAGTAATATATTATTACGGTGATATCGGACCTGCTTTCTATAGGTAATCCAGTAATATATTATTACGTTGATATCGGGCCTGCTTTCTATAGGTAATCCAGTAATATATTATTACGTTGATATCGGACCTGCTTTCTATAGGTAATACAGTAATAACCTTCCAGTTATTATACCTGTGTTATTATGGGATTCTCTATTTGCAGGGTTACCTTCCAGTTATTATACCTCTGTTATTATGGGATTCTCTATTTGCAGGGTAACCTTCCTGTTATTATGCCTGTGTTATTATGGGATTCTCTATTTGCAGGGTTACCTTTCAGTTATTATACCTGTGTTATTATGGGATTCTCTATTCGCAGGGTAACCTTCCTGATATAATACCTGTGTTATTATGGGATTCTATATTTGCAGGGTAACCTTCCAGTTATTATGGGATTCTCTATTTGCGGGGTAACCTTCCAGTTATTATACCTGTGTTATTATGGGATTCTCTATTTGCAGGGTAACCTTCCTGTTATTATACCTGTGTTATTATGGGATTCTCTATTTGCAGGGTAACCTTCCTGTTATTATACCTGTGTTATTGTGGGATTATCTATTTGCAGGGTAACCTTCCAGTTATTATACCTGTGTTATTGTGGGATTCTCTATTTGCAGGGTAACCTTCCTGTTATTATACCTGTGTTATTATGGGATTCTCTATTTGCAGGGCAACCGTCCAGTTATTATACCTGTGTTATTATGGGATTCTCTATTTGCAGGGTAACCTTCCAGTTATTATACCTGTGTTATTATGGGATTCTCTATTTGCAGGGTTACCTTCCAGTTATTATACCTGTGTTATTATGTGATTCTCTATTTGCAAGGTAACCTTCCAGTTATTATACCTGTGTTATTATGGGATTCTCTATTTGCGGGGTAACCTTCCTGATATTATACCTGTGTTATTATGGGATTCTCTATTTGCAGGGTAACCTTCCAGTTATTATACCTGTGTTATTATGGGATTCTCTATTTGCAGGGTAACCTTCCTGTTATTATGCCTGTGTTATTATGGGATTCTCTATTTGCAGGGTTACCTTTCAGTTATTATACCTGTGTTATTATGGGATTCTCTATTTGCAGGGTAACCTTCCTGTTATTATACCTGTGTTATTATGGGATTCTCTATTTGCAGGGTAACCTTCCTGTTATTATACCTGTGTTATTATGGGATTCTCTATTCGCAGGGTAACCTTCCTGATATAATACCTGTGTTATTATGGGATTCTCTATTTGCAGGGTAACCTTCCAGTTATTATGGGATTCTCTATTTGCGGGGTAACCTTCCAGTTATTATACCTGTGTTATTATGGGATTCTCTATTTGCAGGGTAACCTTCCTGTTATTATACCTGTGTTATTATGGGATTCTCTATTTGCAGGGTAACCTTCCAGTTATTATACCTGTGTTATTATGGGATTCTCTATTTGCGGGGTAACCTTCCTGTTATTATACCTGTGTTATTAGGGGATTCTCTATTTGCAGGGTAACCTTCCTGTTATTATACGTCTTATTATGGGATTCTCTATTTGCAGGGTAACCTTCCTGTTATTATACCTGTGTTATTATGGGATTCTCTATTTGCAGGGTAACCTTACAGTTATTATACCTGTGTTATTATGGGATTCTCTATTTGCAGGGTAACCTTCCTGTTATTATACCTGTGTTATTACGGGGATTCTCTATTTGCAGGGTAACCTTCCTGTTATTATACCTGTGTTATTATGGGATTCTCTATTTGCAGGGTAACCTTCCTGTTATTATACCTGTGTTATTATGGGATTCTCTATTTGCAGGGTAACCTTCCAGTTATTATACCTGTGTTATTATGGGATTCTCTATTTGCAGGGTAACCTTCCAGTTATTATACCTGTGTTATTATGGGATTCTCTATTTGCAGGGTAACCTTCCAGTTATTATACCTGTGTTATTATGGGATTCTCTATTTGCGGGGTAACCTTCCTGTTATTATACCTGTGTTATTATGGGATTCTCTATTTGGAGGGTAACCTTCCAGTTATTATACCTGTGTTATTATGGGATTCTCTATTTGCAGGGTAACCTTCCTGTAATTATACCTCTGTTATTATGGGATTCTCTATTTGCAGGGTAACCTTCCTGATATTATACCTGTGTTATTATGGGATTCTCTATTTGCAGGGTAAGCTTCCTGTTATTATACCTCTGTTATTATGGGATTCTCTATTTGCAGGGTAACCTTCCAGTTATTATACCTGTGTTATTATGGAATTCTCTATTTGCAGGGTAACCTTCCTGTTATTATACCTGTGTTATTATGGGATTCTCTATTTGCAGGGTAACCTTCCTGTTATTATACCTGTGTTATTATGGGATTCTCTATTTGCAGGGTAACCTTCCTGTTATCATACCTGTGTTATTATGGGATTCTCTATTTGCAGGGTAACCTTCCAGTTATTATACCTGTGTTATTATGGGATTCTCTATTTGCAGGGTAACCTTCCTGTTATTATACCTGTGTTATTATGGGATTCTCTATTTGCAGGGTAACCTTCCTGTTATTATACCTGTGTTATTACGGGATTCTCTATTTGCAGGGTAACCTTCCTGTTATTATACCTATGTTATTATGGGATTCTCTATTTGCAGGGTAACCTTCCTGTTATTATACCTGTGTTATTATGGGATTCTCTATTTTCAGGGTACCCTTCCAGTTATTATACCTGTGTTATTATGGGATTCTCTATTTGCAGGGTAACCTTCCTGATATTAAACCTGTGTTATTATGGGATTCTCTATTTGCAGGGTAACCTTCCAGTTATTATACCTGTGTTATTATGGGATTCTCTATTTGCGGGGTAACCTTCCAGTTATTATACCTGTGTTATTATGGGATTCTCTATTTGCGGGGAAACCTTCCTGTTATTATACCTGTGTTATTATGGGATTCTCTATTTGCAGGGTAACCTTCCAGTTATTATACCTGTGTTATTATGGGATTCTCTATTTGCGGGGTAACCTTCCTGTTATTATACCTGTGTGATTATGGGATTCTCTATTTGCAGGGTAACCTTCCTGTTATTATACCTGTGTTATTATGGGATTCTCTATTTGCAGGGTAACTTTCCAGTTATTATACCTGTGTTATAATGGGATTCTCTATTTGCAGGGTAACCTTCCTGTTATTATACCTGTGTTATTATGGGATTCTCTATTTGCAGGGTAACCTTCCTGTTATTATACCTGTGTTATTATGGGATTCTCTATTTGCAGCGTAACCTTCCTGTTATTATACCTGTGTTATTACGGGGATTCTCTATTTGCAGGGTAACCTTCCTGTTATTATACCTGTGTTATTATGGGATTCTCTATTTGCAGGGTAACCTTCCAGTTATTATACCTGTGTTATTATGGGATTCTCTATTTGCAGGGTAACCTTCCAGTTATTATACCTGTGTTATTATGGGATTCTCTATTTGCAGGGTAACCTTCCAGTTATTATACCTGTGTTATTATGGGATTCTCTATTTGCGGGGTAACCTTCCAGTTATTATACCTGTGTTATTATGGGATTCTCTATTTGCGGGGTAACCTTCCTGATATTATACCTGTGTTATTATGGGATTCTCTATTTGCAGGGTAACCTTCCAGTTATTATACCTGTGTTATTATGGGATTCTCTATTTGCAGGGTAACCTTCCAGTTATTATACCTGTGTTATTGTGGGATTCTCTATTTGCAGGGTAACCTTCCAGTTATTATACCTGTGTTATTATGGAATTCTCTATTTGCAGGGTAACCTTCCAGTTATTATACCTGTGCTATTATGGGATTCTCTATTCGCAGGGTAACCTTCCAGTTATTATACCTGTGTTATTATGGGATTCTCTATTTGCAGGGTAACCTTCCTGATATTATACCTGTGTTATTATGGGATTCTCTATTTGAAGGGTTACCTTCCAGTTATTATACCTGTGTTATTATGGGATTCTCTATTTGCAAGGTAACCTTCCAGTTATTATACCTGTGTTATTATGGGATTCTCTATTTGCAGGGTTACCTTCCAGTTATTATACCTGTGTTATTATGGGATTCTCTATTTGCAGGGTAACCTTCCAGTTATTATACCTGTGTTATTATGGGATTCTCTATTTGCAGGGTAACCTTCCAGTTATTATACCTGTGTTATTATGGGATTCTCTATTTGCAGGGTAACCTTCCAGTTATTATACCTGTGTTATTATGGGATTCTCTATTTGCAGGGTAACCTTCCTGATATTATACCTGTGTTATTATGGGATTCTCTATTTGCAGGGTAACCTTCCAGTTATTATACCTGTGTTATTATGGGATTCTCCATTTGCAGGGTAACCTTCCAGTTATTATACCTGTGTTATTATGGGATTCTCTATTTGCAGGGTAACCTTCCAGTTATTATACCTGTGTTATTATGGGATTCTCTATTTGCAGGGTAACCTTCCAGATATTAAACCTGTGTTATTATGGGATTCTCTATTTGCAGGGTAACCTTCCACTTATTATACCTGTGTTATAATGGGATTCTCTATTTGCAGGGTAACCTTCCAGTTATTATACCTGTGTTATTATGGAATTCTCTATTTGCAGGGTAACCTTCCTGTTATTATACCTGTGTTATTATGGGTTTCTCTATTCGCAGGGTAACCTTCCTGTTATTATACCTGTGTTATTATGGGATTCTCTATTTGCAGGGTAACCTTCCAGTTATTATACCTGTGTTATTATGGGATTCTCTAATTGCAGGGTAACCTTCCAGTTATTATACCTGTGTTATTATGGGATTCTCTATTTGCAGGGTAACCTTCCAGTTATTATACCTGTGTTATTATGGGATTCTCTATTTGCGGGGTAACCTTCCTGTTATTATACCTGTGTTATTATGGGATTCTCTATTTGCAGGGTAACCTTCCAGTTATTATACCTGTGTTATTATGGGATTCTCTATTTGCAGGGTAACTTTCCAGTTATTATACCTGTGTTATTATGG
This sequence comes from Pelobates fuscus, assembly GCF_036172605.1. Taxonomy (NCBI): domain Eukaryota; kingdom Metazoa; phylum Chordata; class Amphibia; order Anura; family Pelobatidae; genus Pelobates; species Pelobates fuscus. Next base: position 6,790,230 of record NC_086318.1, on the reverse strand, counting down.
GATTCACTATTCGCAGGATAACCTTCCTGATATTAAACCTGTGTTATTATGGGATTCTCTATTCGCAGGGTAACCTTCCTGTTATTATACCTGTGTTATTATGGGATTCTCTATTCACAGGGTAACCTTCCAGTTATTATACCTGTGTTATTATGGGATTCTCTATTTGCAGGGTAACCTTCCTGTTATTATACCTGTGTTATTATGGGATTCTCTATTTGCAGGGTAACCTTCCAGTTATTATGGGATTCTCTATTTGCAGGGTAACCTTCCTGTTATTATACCTGTGTTATTAAGGGATTCTCTATTTGCAGGGTAACCTTCCTGTTATTATACCTGTGTTATTATGGGATTCTCTATTTGCAGGGTAACCTTCCTGTTATTATACCTGTGTTATTATGGGATTCTCTATTTGCAGGGTAACCTTCCAGTTATTGTACCTGTGTTATTATGGGATTCTCTATTTGCAGGGTAACCTTCCAGTTATTATACCTGTGTTATAATGGGATTCTCTATTTCCAGGGTAACCTTCCAGTTATTATACCTGTGTTATAATGGGATTCTCTATTTGCAGGGTAACCTTCCAGTTATTATACCTGTGTTATTATGGGATTCTCTATTTGCAGGGTAACCTTCCAGTTATTATACCTGTGTTATTATGGGATTCACTATTTGCAGGGTAACCTTCCAGTTATTATACCTGTGTTATTATGGGATTCTCTATTTGCAGGGTAACCTTCCAGTTATTATACCTGTGTTATTATGGGATTCACTATTTGCAGGGTAACCTTCCTGTTATTATACCTGTGTTATTACGGGGATTCTCTATTTGCAGGGTAACCTTCCTGTTATTATACCTGTGTTATTATGGGATTCTCTATTTGCAGGGTAACCTTCCAGTTATTATACCTGTGTTATTATGGGATTCTCTATTTGCAGGGTAATCTTCCTGTTATTATACCTGTGTTATTACAGGGATTCTCTATTTGCAGGGTAACCTTCCTGTTATTATACCTGTGTTATTATGGGATTCTCTATTTGCAGGGTAACCTTCCTGATATTATACCTGTGTTATTATGGGATTCTCTATTTGCAGGGTAACCTTCCAGTTATTATACCTGTGTTATTATGGGATTCTCTATTTGCAGGGTAACCTTCCTGATATTATACCTGTGTTATTATGGGATTCTCTATTTGCAGGGTAACCTTCCAGTTATTATACCTGTGTTATTATGGGATTCTCTATTTGCAGGGTAACCTTCCTGTTATTATACCTGTGTTATAATGGGATTCTCTATTTGCGGGGTAACCTTCCTGTTATTATACCTGTGTTATTATGGGATTCTCTATTTGCAGGGTAACCTTCCTGTTATTATACCTGTGTTATTACGGGATTCTCTATTTGCAGGGTAACCTTCCTGTTATTATACCTATGTTATTATGGGATTCTCTATTTGCAGGGTAACCTTCCTGTTATTATACCTGTGTTATTATGGGATTCTCTATTTTCAGGGTACCCTTCCAGTTATTATACCTGTGTTATTATGGGATTCTCTATTTGCAGGGTAACCTTCCTGATATTAAACCTGTGTTATTATGGGATTCTCTATTTGCAGGGTAACCTTCCAGTTATTATACCTGTGTTATTATGGGATTCTCTATTTGCGGGGTAACCTTCCAGTTATTATACCTGTGTTATTATGGGATTCTCTATTTGCGGGGAAACCTTCCTGTTATTATACCTGTGTTATTATGGTATTCTCTATTTGCAGGGTAACCTTCCAGTTATTATACCTGTGTTATTATGGGATTCTCTATTTGCGGGGTAACCTTCCTGTTATTATACCTGTGTGATTATGGGATTCTCTATTTGCAGGGTAACCTTCCTGTTATTATACCTGTGTTATTATGGGATTCTCTATTTGCAGGGTAACTTTCCAGTTATTATACCTGTGTTATAATGGCATTCTCTATTTGCAGGGTAACCTTCCTGTTATTATACCTGTGTTATTATGGGATTCTCTATTTGCAGCGTAACCTTCCTGTTATTATACCTGTGTTATTACGGGGATTCTCTATTTGCAGGGTAACCTTCCTGTTATTATACCTGTGTTATTATGGGATTCTCTATTTGCAGGGTAACCTTCCAGTTATTATACCTGTGTTATTATGGGATTCTCTATTTGCAGGGTAACCTTCCAGTTATTATACCTGTGTTATTATGGGATTATCTATTTGCAGGGTAACCTTCCTGTTATTAAACCTGTGTTATTATGGGATTCTCTATTTGCGGGGTAACCTTCCTGATATTATACCTGTGTTATTATAGGATTCTCTATTTGCAGGGTAACCTTCCAGTTATTATACATGTGTTATTATGGGATTCTCTATTTGCAGGGTAACCTTTCAGTTATTATACCTGTGTTATTATGGGATTCTCTATTTGCAGGGTAACCTTCCAGTTATTATACCTGTGTTATTGTGGGATTCTCTATTTGCAGGGTAACCTTCCAGTTATTATACCTGTGTTATTATGGGATTCTCTATTTGCAGGGTAACCTTCCAGTTATTATACCTGTGTTATTATGGGATTCTCTATTCGCAGGGTAACCTTCCAGTTATTATACCTGTGTTATTATGGGATTCTCTATTTGCAGGGTAACCTTCCTGATATTATACCTGTGTTATTATGGGATTCTCTATTTGAAGGGTTACCTTCCAGTTATTATACCTGTGTTATTATGGGATTCTCTATTTGCAAGGTAACCTTCCAGTTATTATACCTGTGTTATTATGGGATTCTCTATTTGCAGGGTTACCTTCCAGTTATTATACCTGTGTTATTATGGGATTCTCTATTTGCAGGGTAACCTTCCAGTTATTATACCTGTGTTATTATGGGATTCTCTATTTGCAGGGTAACCTTCCAGTTATTATACCTGTGTTATTATGGGATTCTATATTTGCAGGGTAACCTTCCAGTTATTATACCTGTGTTATTATGGGATTCTCTATTTGCAGGGTAACCTTCCTGATATTATACCTGTGTTATTATGGGATTCTCTATTTGCAGGGTAACCTTCCAGTTATTATACCTGTGTTATTATGGGATTCTCTATTTGCAGGGTAACCTTCCAGTTATTATACCTGTGTTATTATGGGATTCTCTATTTGCAGGGTAACCTTCCAGTTATTATACCTGTGTTATTATGGGATTCTCTATTTGCAGGGTAACCTTCCAGTTATTAAACCTGTGTTATTATGGGATTCTCTATTTGCAGGGTAACCTTCCACTTATTATACCTGTGTTATAATGGGATTCTCTATTTGCAGGGTAACCTTCCAGTTATTATACCTGTGTTATTATGGAATTCTCTATTTGCAGGGTAACCTTCCTGTTATTATACCTGTGTTATTATGGGTTTCTCTATTCGCAGGGTAACCTTCCTGTTATTATACCTGTGTTATTATGGGATTCTCTATTTGCAGGGTAACCTTCCAGTTATTATGCCTGTGTTATTATGGGATTCTCTATTTGCGGGGTAACCTTCCAGTTATTATACCTGTGTTATTATGGGATTCTCTATTTGCAGGGTAACCTTCCAGTTATTATACCTGTGTTATTATGGGATTCTCTATTTGCAGGGTAACCTTCCTGTTATTATACCTGTGTTATTATGGGATTCTCTATTCGCAGGGTAACCTTCCTGTTATTATACCTGTGTTATTATGGGATTCTCTATTTGCAGGGTAACCTTCCTGTTATTATACCTGTGTTATTATGGGATTCTCTATTTGCAGGGTAACCTTCCAGTTATTATACCTGTGTTATTATGGGATTCTCTATTTGCAGGGTAATCTTCCTGTTATTATACCTGTGTTATTACAGGGATTCTCTATTTGCAGGGTAACCTTCCAGTTATTATACCTGTGTTATTATGGGATTCTCTATTTGCAGGGTAACCTTCCAGTTATTATACCTGTGTTATTATGGGATTCTCTATTTGCAGGGTAATCTTCCTGTTATTATACCTGTGTTATTATGGGATTCTCTATTTGCAGGGTAACCTTCCTGATATTATACCTGTGTTATTATGGGATTCTCTATTCGCAGGGTAACCTTCCTGATATTATACCTGTGTTATTATGGGATTCTCTATTTGCAGGGTAACCTTCCAGTTATTATACCGGTGTTATTATGGGATTCTCTATTTGCAGGGTAACCTTCCTGATATTATACCTGTGTTATTATGGGATTCTCTATTTGCAGGGTAACCTTCCAGTTATTATACCTGTGTTATTATGGGATTCTCTATTTGCAGGGTAACCTTCCAGTTATTATACCTGTGTTATTATCGGATTCTCTATTTGCAGGGTAACCTTCCTGTTATTATACCTGTGTTATTATGGGATTCTCTATTTGCAGGGTAACCTTCCAGTTATTATACCTGTGTTATTATCGGATTCTCTATTTGCAGGGTAACCTTCCTGTTATTATACCTGTGTTATTACGGGGATTCTCTATTTGCAGGGTAACCTTCCTGTTATTATACCTGTGTTATTATGGGATTCTCTATTTGCAGGGTAACCTTCCAGTTATTATACCTGTGTTATAATGGGATTCTCTATTTGCAGGGTAACCTTCCAGTTATTATACCTGTGTTATTATGGGATTCTCTATTTGCAGGGTAACCTTCCAGTTATTATATCTGTGTTATTATGGGATTCTCTATTTGCAGGGTAACTTTCCAGTTATTATACCTGTGTTATTATGGGATTCTCTATTCGCAGGGTAACCTTCTGGTTATTATACCTGTGTTATTATGGGATTCTCTATTTGCAGCGTAACATTCCAGTTATTATACCTGTGTTATTATGGGATTCTCTATTCGCAGGGTAACCTTCCTGTTATTATACCTGTGTTATTATGGGAGTCTCTATTTGCAGGGTAACCTTCCTGTTATTATACCTGTGTTATTATGGGATTCTCTATTTGCAGGGTAACCTTCCAGTTATTATACCTGTGTTATTATGGGATTCTCTATTTGCAGGGTAACCTTCCAGTTATTATACCTGTGTTATTATGGGATTCTCTATTTGCAGGGTAACCTTCCTGTTATTATACCTGTGTTATTATGGGATTCTCTATTTGCAGGGTAACCTTCCAGTTATTATACCTGTGTTATTATGGGATTCTCTATTCGCAGGGTAACCTTCCAGTTATTATGGGATTTTCTATTCGCAGGGTAACCTTCCAGTTATTATGGGATTCTCTATTTGCAGGGTAATCTTCCTGTTATTATACCTGTGTTATTATGGGATTCTCTATTCGCAGGGTAACCTTCCTGTTATTATACCTGTGTTATTATGGGATTCTCTATTTGCAGGGTAACCTTCCAGTTATTATGCCTGTGTTATTATGGGATTCTCTATTTGCAGGGTAACCTTCCAGTTATTATACCTGTGTTATTATGGGATTCTCTATTTGCAGGGTAACCTTCCAGTTATTATACCTGTGTTATTATGGGATTCTCTATTTGCAGGGTAACCTTCCTGTTATTATACCTGTGTTATTATGGGATTCTCTATTTGCAGGGTAACCTTCCAGTTATTATGCCTGTGTTATTATGGGATTCTCTATTTGCGGGGTAACCTTCCAGTTATTATACCTGTGTTATTATGGGATTCTCTATTTGCAGGGTAACCTTCCAGTTATTATACCTGTGTTATTATGGGATTCTCTATTTGCAGGGTAACCTTCCTGTTATTATACCTGTGTTATTATGGGATTCTCTATTCGCAGGGTAACCTTCCTGTTATTATACCTGTGTTATTATGGGATTCTCTATTTGCAGGGTAACCTTCCAGTTATTATGCCTGTGTTATTATGGGATTCTCTATTTGCAGGGTAACCTTCCAGTTATTATACCTGTGTTATTATGGGATTCTCTATTCGCAGGGTAACCTTCCTGTTATTATACCTGTGTTATTATGGGATTCTCTATTTTCAGGGTACCCTTCCAGTTATTATACCTGTGTTATTATGGGATTCTCTATTTGCAGGGTAACCTTCCTGATATTAAACCTGTGTTATTATGGGATTCTCTATTTGCAGGGTAACCTTCCAGTTATTATACCTGTGTTATTATGGGATTCTCTATTTGCGGGGTAACCTTCCAGTTATTATACCTGTGTTATTATGGGATTCTCTATTTGCGGGGAAACCTTCCTGTTATTATACCTGTGTTATTATGGGATTCTCTATTTGCAGGGTAACCTTCCAGTTATTATACCTGTGTTATTATGGGATTCTCTATTTGCGGGGTAACCTTCCTGTTATTATACCTGTGTTATTATGGGATTCTCTATTTGCAGGGTAACCTTCCTGTTATTATACCTGTGTTATTATGGGATTCTCTATTTGCAGGGTAACTTTCCAGTTATTATACCTGTGTTATAATGGGATTCTCTATTTGCAGGGTAACCTTCCTGTTATTATACCCGTGTTATTATGGGATTCTCTATTTGCAGGGTAACTTTCCAGTTATTATACCTGTGTTATAATGGGATTCTCTATTTGCAGGGTAACCTTCCTGTTATTATACCTGTGTTATTATGGGATTCTCTATTTGCAGGGTAACCTTCCAGTTATTATGCCTGTGTTATTATGGGATTCTCTATTTGCAGCGTAACCTTCCTGTTATTATACCTGTGTTATTACGGGGATTCTCTATTTGCAGGGTAACCTTCCTGTTATTATACCTGTGTTATTATGGGATTCTCTATTTGCAGGGTAACCTTCCAGTTATTATACCTGTGTTATTATGGGATTCTCTATTTGCAGGGTAACCTTCCAGTTATTATACCTGTGTTATTATGGGATTCTCTATTTGCAGGGTAACCTTCCTGTTATTAAACCTGTGTTATTATGGGATTCTCTATTTGCGGGGTAACCTTCCTGATATTATACTTGTGTTATTATGGGATTCTCTATTTGCAGGGTAACCTTCCAGTTATTATACCTGTGTTATTATGGGATTCTCTATTTGCAGGGTAACCTTCCAGTTATTATACCTGTGTTATTATGGGATTCTCTATTTGCAGGGTAACCTTCCAGTTATTATACCTGTGTTATTATGGGATTCTCTATTTGCAGGGTAACCTTCCAGTTATTATACCTGTGTTATTATGGGATTCACTATTTGCAGGGTAACCTTCCAGTTATTATACCTGTGTTACTATGGGATTCTCTATTTGCAGGGTAACCTTCCAGTTATTATACCTGTGTTATTATGGGATTCTCTATTTGCAGGGTAACCTTCCTGTTATTATACCTGTGTTATTATGGGATTCACTATTTGCAGGGTAACCTTCCTGTTATTATACCTGTGTTATTACGGGGATTCTCTATTTGCAGGGTAACCTTCCTGTTATTATACCTGTGTTATTATGGGATTCTCTATTTGCAGGGTAACCTTCCAGTTATTATACCTGTGTTATTATGGGATTCTCTATTTGCAGGGTAATCTTCCTGTTATTATACCTGTGTTATTACAGGGATTCTCTATTTGCAGGGTAACCTTCCTGTTATTATACCTGTGTTATTATGGGATTCTCTATTTGCAGGGTAACCTTCCTGATATTATACCTGTGTTATTATGGGATTCTCTATTTGCAGGGTAACCTTCCAGTTATTATACCTGTGTTATTATGGGATTCTCTATTTGCAGGGTAACCTTCCAGTTATTATACCTGTGTTATTATCGGATTCTCTATTTGCAGGGTAACCTTCCTGTTATTATACCTGTGTTATTATGGGATTCTCTATTTGCAGGGTAACCTTCCAGTTATTATACCTGTGTTATTATGGGATTCTCTATTTGCAGGGTAATCTTCCTGTTATTACACCTGTGTTATTATGGGATTCTCTATTTGCAGGGTAACCTTCCTGATATTATACCTGTGTTATTATCGGATTCTCTATTTGCAGGGTAACCTTACTGTTATTATACCTGTGTTATTACGGGGATTCTCTATTTGCAGGGTAACCTTCCTGTTATTATACCTGTGTTATTATGGGATTGTCTATTTGCAGGGTAACCTTCCAGTTATTATACCTGTGTTATAATGGGATTCTCTATTTGCAGGGTAACCTTCCAGTTATTATACCTGTGTTATAATGGGATTCTCTATTTGCAGGGTAACCTTCCAGTTATTATGGGATTCTCTATTTGCAGGGTAACCTTCCTGTTATTATAACTGTGTTATTAAGGGATTCTCTATTTGCAGGGTAACCTTCCTGTTATTATACCTGTGTTATTATGGGATTCTCTATTTGCAGGGTAACCTTCCAGTTATTGTACCTGTGTTATTATGGGATTCTCTATTTGCAGGGTAACCTTCCAGTTATTATACCTGTGTTATAATGGGATTCTCTATTTCCAGGGTAACCTTCCAGTTATTATACCTGTGTTATAATGGGATTCTCTATTTGCAGGGTAACCTTCCAGTTATTATACCTGTGTTATTATGGGATTCTCTATTTGCAGGGTAACCTTCCAGTTATTATACCTGTGTTATTATGGGATTCACTATTTGCAGGGTAACCTTCCAGTTATTATACCTGTGTTATTATGGGATTCTCTATTTGTAGGGTAACCTTCCAGTTATTATACCTGTGTTATTATGGGATTCTCTATTTGCAGGGTAACCTTCCTGTTATTATACCTGTGTTATTATGGGATTCACTATTTGCAGGGTAACCTTCCTGTTATTATACCTGTGTTATTACGGGGATTCTCTATTTGCAGGGTAACCTTCCTGTTATTATACCTGTGTTATTATGCGATTCTCTATTTGCAGGGTAACCTTCCAGTTATTATACCTGTGTTATTATGGGATTCTCTATTTGCAGGGTAATCTTCCTGTTATTATACCTGTGTTATTACAGGGATTCTCTATTTGCAGGGTAACCTTCCAGTTATTATACCTGTGTTATTATGGGATTCTCTATTTGCAGGGTAACCTTCCAGTTATTATACCTGTGTTATTATGGGATTCTCTATTTGCAGGGTAATCTTCCTGTTATTATACCTGTGTTATTATGGGATTCTCTATTTGCAGGGTAACCTTCCTGATATTATACCTGTGTTATTATGGGATTCTCTATTCGCAGGGTAACCTTCCTGATATTATACCTGTGTTATTATGGGATTCTCTATTTGCAGGGTAACCTTCCAGTTATTATACCGGTGTTATTATGGGATTCTCTATTTGCAGGGTAACCTTCCTGATATTATACCTGTGTTATTATGGGATTCTCTATTTGCAGGGTAACCTTCCAGTTATTATACCTGTGTTATTATGGGATTCTCTATTTGCAGGGTAACCTTCCAGTTATTATACCTGTGTTATTATCGGATTCTCTATTTGCAGGGTAACCTTCCTGTTATTATACCTGTGTTATTATGGGATTCTCTATTTGCAGGGTAACCTTCCAGTTATTATACCTGTGTTATTATCGGATTCTCTATTTGCAGGGTAACCTTCCTGTTATTATACCTGTGTTATTACGGGGATTCTCTATTTGCAGGGTAACCTTCCTGTTATTATACCTGTGTTATTATGGGATTCTCTATTTGCAGGGTAACCTTCCAGTTATTATACCTGTGTTATAATGGGATTCTCTATTTGCAGGGTAACCTTCCAGTTATTATACCTGTGTTATTATGGGATTCTCTATTTGCAGGGTAACCTTCCAGTTATTATATCTGTGTTATTATGGGATTCTCTATTTGCAGGGTAACTTTCCAGTTATTATACCTGTGTTATTATGGGATTCTCTATTCGCAGGGTAACCTTCTGGTTATTATACCTGTGTTATTATGGGATTCTCTATTTGCAGCGTAACATTCCAGTTATTATACCTGTGTTATTATGGGATTCTCTATTCGCAGGGTAACCTTCCTGTTATTATACCTGTGTTATTATGGGATTCTCTATTTGCAGGGTAACCTTCCTGTTATTATACCTGTGTTATTATGGGATTCTCTATTTGCAGGGTAACCTTCCAGTTATTATACCTGTGTTATTATGGGATTCTCTATTTGCAGGGTAACCTTCCAGTTATTATACCTGTGTTATTATGGGATTCTCTATTTGCAGGGTAACCTTCCTGTTATTATACCTGTGTTATTATGGGATTCTCTATTTGCAGGGTAACCTTCCAGTTATTATACCTGTGTTATTATGGGATTCTCTATTCGCAGGGTAACCTTCCAGTTATTATGGGATTTTCTATTCGCAGGGTAACCTTCCAGTTATTATGGGATTCTCTATTTGCAGGGTAATCTTCCTGTTATTATACCTGTGTTATTATGGGATTCTCTATTCGCAGGGTAACCTTCCTGTTATTATACCTGTGTTATTATGGGATTCTCTATTTGCAGGGTAACCTTCCAGTTATTATGCCTGTGTTATTATGGGATTCTCTATTTGCAGGGTAACCTTCCAGTTATTATACCTGTGTTATTATGGGATTCTCTATTTGCAGGGTAACCTTCCAGTTATTATACCTGTGTTATTATGGGATTCTCTATTTGCAGGGTAACCTTCCTGTTATTATACCTGTGTTATTATGGGATTCTCTATTTGCAGGGTAACCTTCCAGTTATTATGCCTGTGTTATTATGGGATTCTCTATTTGCGGGGTAACCTTCCAGTTATTATACCTGTGTTATTATGGGATTCTCTATTTGCAGGGTAACCTTCCAGTTATTATACCTGTGTTATTATGGGATTCTCTATTTGCAGGGTAACCTTCCTGTTATTATACCTGTGTTATTATGGGATTCTCTATTCGCAGGGTAACCTTCCTGTTATTATACCTGTGTTATTATGGGATTCTCTATTTGCAGGGTAACCTTCCAGTTATTATGCCTGTGTTATTATGGGATTCTCTATTTGCAGGGTAACCTTCCAGTTATTATACCTGTGTTATTATGGGATTCTCTATTCGCAGGGTAACCTTCCTGTTATTATACCTGTGTTATTATGGGATTCTCTATTTTCAGGGTACCCTTCCAGTTATTATACCTGTGTTATTATGGGATTCTCTATTTGCAGGGTAACCTTCCTGATATTAAACCTGTGTTATTATGGGATTCTCTATTTGCAGGGTAACCTTCCAGTTATTATACCTGTGTTATTATGGGATTCTCTATTTGCGGGGTAACCTTCCAGTTATTATACCTGTGTTATTATGGGATTCTCTATTTGCGGGGAAACCTTCCTGTTATTATACCTGTGTTATTATGGGATTCTCTATTTGCAGGGTAACCTTCCAGTTATTATACCTGTGTTATTATGGGATTCTCTATTTGCGGGGTAACCTTCCTGTTATTATACCTGTGTTATTATGGGATTCTCTATTTGCAGGGTAACCTTCCTGTTATTATACCTGTGTTATTATGGGATTCTCTATTTGCAGGGTAACTTTTCAGTTATTATACCTGTGTTATAATGGGATTCTCTATTTGCAGGGTAACCTTCCTGTTATTATACCCGTGTTATTATGGGATTCTCTATTTGCAGGGTAACTTTCCAGTTATTATACCTGTGTTATAATGGGATTCTCTATTTGCAGGGTAACCTTCCTGTTATTATACCTGTGTTATTATGGGATTCTCTATTTGCAGGGTAACCTTCCAGTTATTATGCCTGTGTTATTATGGGATTCTCTATTTGCAGCGTAACCTTCCTGTTATTATACCTGTGTTATTACGGGGATTCTCTATTTGCAGGGTAACCTTCCTGTTATTATACCTGTGTTATTATGGGATTCTCTATTTGCAGGGTAACCTTCCAGTTATTATACCTGTGTTATTATGGGATTCTCTATTTGCAGGGTAACCTTCCAGTTATTATACCTGTGTTATTATGGGATTCTCTATTTGCAGGGTAACCTTCCAGTTATTATACCTGTGTTATTATGGGATTCTCTATTTGCAGGGTAACCTTCCAGTTATTATACCTGTGTTATTATGGGATTCTCTATTTGCAGGGTAACCTTCCAGTTATTATACCTGTGTTATTATGGGATTCACTATTTGCAGGGTAACCTTCCAGTTATTATACCTGTGTTACTATGGGATTCTCTATTTGCAGGGTAACCTTCCAGTTATTATACCTGTGTTATTATGGGATTCTCTATTTGCAGGGTAACCTTCCTGTTATTATACCTGTGTTATTATGGGATTCACTATTTGCAGGGTAACCTTCCTGTTATTATACCTGTGTTATTACGGGGATTCTCTATTTGCAGGGTAACCTTCCTGTTATTATACCTGTGTTATTATGGGATTCTCTATTTGCAGGGTAACCTTCCAGTTATTATACCTGTGTTATTATGGGATTCTCTATTTGCAGGGTAATCTTCCTGTTATTATACCTGTGTTATTACAGGGATTCTCTATTTGCAGGGTAACCTTCCTGTTATTATACCTGTGTTATTATGGGATTCTCTATTTGCAGGGTAACCTTCCTGATATTATACCTGTGTTATTATGGGATTCTCTATTTGCAGGGTAACCTTCCAGTTATTATACCTGTGTTATTATGGGATTCTCTATTTGCAGGGTAACCTTCCAGTTATTATACCTGTGTTATTATCGGATTCTCTATTTGCAGGGTAACCTTCCTGTTATTATACCTGTGTTATTATGGGATTCTCTATTTGCAGGGTAACCTTCCAGTTATTATACCTGTGTTATTATGGGATTCTCTATTTGCAGGGTAATCTTCCTGTTATTACACCTGTGTTATTATGGGATTCTCTATTTGCAGGGTAACCTTCCTGATATTATACCTGTGTTATTATCGGATTCTCTATTTGCAGGGTAACCTTCCTGTTATTATACCTGTGTTATTACGGGGATTCTCTATTTGCAGGGTAACCTTCCTGTTATTATACCTGTGTTATTATGGGATTGTCTATTTGCAGGGTAACCTTCCAGTTATTATACCTGTGTTATAATGGGATTCTCTATTTGCAGGGTAACCTTCCAGTTATTATACCTGTGTTATTATGGGATTCTCTATTTGCAGGGTAACCTTCCAGTTATTATATCTGTGTTATTATGGGATTCTCTATTTGCAGGGTAACTTTCCAGTTATTATACCTGTGTTATTATGGGATTCTCTATTCGCAGGGTAACCTTCTGGTTATTATACCTGTGTTATTATGGGATTCTCTATTTGCAGCGTAACATTCCAGTTATTATACCTGTGTTATTATGGGATTCTCTATTCGCAGGGTAACCTTCCTGTTATTATACCTGTGTTATTATGGGATTCTCTATTTGCAGGGTAACCTTCCTGTTATTATACCTGTGTTATTATGGGATTCTCTATTTGCAGGGTAACCTTCCAGTTATTATACCTGTGTTATTATGGGATTCTCTATTTGCAGGGTAACCTTCCAGTTATTATACCTGTGTTATTATGGGATTCTCTATTTGCAGGGTAACCTTCCTGTTATTATACCTGTGTTATTATGGGATTCTCTATTTGCAGGGTAACCTTCCAGTTATTATACCTGTGTTATTATGGGATTCTCTATTCGCAGGGTAACCTTCCAGTTATTATGGGATTTTCTATTCGCAGGGTAACCTTCCAGTTATTATGGGATTCTCTATTTGCAGGGTAATCTTCCTGTTATTATACCTGTGTTATTATGGGATTCTCTATTCGCAGGGTAACCTTCCTGTTATTATACCTGTGTTATTATGGGATTCTCTATTTGCAGGGTAACCTTCCAGTTATTATGCCTGTGTTATTATGGGATTCTCTATTTGCAGGGTAACCTTCCAGTTATTATACCTGTGTTATTATGGGATTCTCTATTTGCAGGGTAACCTTCCAGTTATTATACCTGTGTTATTATGGGATTCTCTATTTGCAGGGTAACCTTCCTGTTATTATACCTGTGTTATTATGGGATTCTCTATTTGCAGGGTAACCTTCCAGTTATTATGCCTGTGTTATTATGGGATTCTCTATTTGCGGGGTAACCTTCCAGTTATTATACCTGTGTTATTATGGGATTCTCTATTTGCAGGGTAACCTTCCAGTTATTATACCTGTGTTATTATGGGATTCTCTATTTGCAGGGTAACCTTCCTGTTATTATACCTGTGTTATTATGGGATTCTCTATTCGCAGGGTAACCTTCCTGTTATTATACCTGTGTTATTATGGGATTCTCTATTTGCAGGGTAACCTTCCAGTTATTATGCCTGTGTTATTATGGGATTCTCTATTTGCAGGGTAACCTTCCAGTTATTATACCTGTGTTATTATGGGATTCTCTATTCGCAGGGTAACCTTCCTGTTATTATACCTGTGTTATTATGGGATTCTCTATTTTCAGGGTACCCTTCCAGTTATTATACCTGTGTTATTATGGGATTCTCTATTTGCAGGGTAACCTTCCTGATATTAAACCTGTGTTATTATGGGATTCTCTATTTGCAGGGTAACCTTCCAGTTATTATACCTGTGTTATTATGGGATTCTCTATTTGCGGGGTAACCTTCCAGTTATTATACCTGTGTTATTATGGGATTCTCTATTTGCGGGGAAACCTTCCTGTTATTATACCTGTGTTATTATGGGATTCTCTATTTGCAGGGTAACCTTCCAGTTATTATACCTGTGTTATTATGGGATTCTCTATTTGCGGGGTAACCTTCCTGTTATTATACCTGTGTTATTATGGGATTCTCTATTTGCAGGGTAACCTTCCTGTTATTATACCTGTGTTATTATGGGATTCTCTATTTGCAGGGTAACTTTCCAGTTATTATACCTGTGTTATAATGGGATTCTCTATTTGCAGGGTAACCTTCCTGTTATTATACCCGTGTTATTATGGGATTCTCTATTTGCAGGGTAACTTTCCAGTTATTATACCTGTGTTATTATGGGATTCTCTATTTGCAGCGTAACCTTCCTGTTATTATACCTGTGTTATTACGGGGATTCTCTATTTGCAGGGCAACCTTCCTGTTATTATACCTGTGTTATTATGGGATTCTCTATTTGCAGGGTAACCTTCCAGTTATTATACCTGTGTTATTATGGGATTCTCTATTTGCAGGGTAACCTTCCAGTTATTATACCTGTGTTATTATGGGATTCTCTATTTGCAGGGTAACCTTCCAGTTATTATACCTGTGTTATTATGGGATTCTCTATTTGCAGGGTAACCTTCCAGTTATTATACCTGTGTTATTATGGGATTCACTATTTGCAGGGTAACCTTCCAGTTATTATACCTGTGTTACTATGGGATTCTCTATTTGCAGGGTAACCTTCCAGTTATTATACCTGTGTTATTATGGGATTCTCTATTTGCAGGGTAACCTTCCTGTTATTATACCTGTGTTATTATGGGATTCACTATTTGCAGGGTAACCTTCCTGTTATTATACCTGTGTTATTACGGGGATTCTCTATTTGCAGGGTAACCTTCCTGTTATTATACCTGTGTTATTATGGGATTCTCTATTTGCAGGGTAACCTTCCAGTTATTATACCTGTGTTATTATGGGATTCTCTATTTGCAGGGTAATCTTCCTGTTATTATACCTGTGTTATTACAGGGATTCTCTATTTGCAGGGTAACCTTCCTGTTATTATACCTGTGTTATTATGGGATTCTCTATTTGCAGGGTAACCTTCCTGATATTATACCTGTGTTATTATGGGATTCTCTATTTGCAGGGTAACCTTCCAGTTATTATACCTGTGTTATTATGGGATTCTCTATTTGCAGGGTAACCTTCCAGTTATTATACCTGTGTTATTATCGGATTCTCTATTTGCAGGGTAACCTTCCTGTTATTATACCTGTGTTATTATGGGATTCTCTATTTGCAGGGTAACCTTCCAGTTATTATACCTGTGTTATTATGGGATTCTCTATTTGCAGGGTAATCTTCCTGTTATTACACCTGTGTTATTATGGGATTCTCTATTTGCAGGGTAACCTTCCTGATATTATACCTGTGTTATTATCGGATTCTCTATTTGCAGGGTAACCTTCCTGTTATTATACCTGTGTTATTACGGGGATTCTCTATTTGCAGGGTAACCTTCCTGTTATTATACCTGTGTTATTATGGGATTGTCTATTTGCAGGGTAACCTTCCAGTTATTATACCTGTGTTATAATGGGATTCTCTATTTGCAGGGTAACCTTCCAGTTATTATACCTGTGTTATTATGGGATTCTCTATTTGCAGGGTAACCTTCCAGTTATTATATCTGTGTTATTATGGGATTCTCTATTTGCAGGGTAACTTTCCAGTTATTATACCTGTGTTATTATGGGATTCTCTATTCGCAGGGTAACCTTCTGGTTATTATACCTGTGTTATTATGGGATTCTCTATTTGCAGCGTAACCTTCCAGTTATTATACCTGTGTTATTATGGGATTCTCTATTCGCAGGGTAACCTTCCTGTTATTATACCTGTGTTATTATGGGATTCTCTATTTGCAGGGTAACCTTCCTGTTATTATACCTGTGTTATTATGGGATTCTCTATTTGCAGGGTAACCTTCCAGTTATTATACCTGTGTTATTATGGGATTCTCTATTTGCAGGGTAACCTTCCAGTTATTATACCTGTGTTATTATGGGATTCTCTATTTGCAGGGTAACCTTCCTGTTATTATACCTGTGTTATTATGGGATTCTCTATTTGCAGGGTAACCTTCCAGTTATTATACCTGTGTTATTATGGGATTCTCTATTCGCAGGGTAACCTTCCAGTTATTATGGGATTTTCTATTCGCAGGGTAACCTTCCAGTTATTATGGGATTCTCTATTTGCAGGGTAACCTTCCTGTTATTATACCTGTGTTATTATGGGATTCTCTATTTGCAGGGTAACCTTCCAGTTATTATGCCTGTGTTATTATGGGATTCTCTATTTGCAGGGTAACCTTCCAGTTATTATACCTGTGTTATTATGGGATTCTCTATTTGCAGGGTAACCTTCCAGTTATTATACCTGTGTTATTATGGGATTCTCTATTTGCAGGGTAACCTTCCTGTTATTATACCTGTGTTATTATGGGATTCTCTATTTGCAGGGTAACCTTCCAGTTATTATGCCTGTGTTATTATGGGATTCTCTATTTGCGGGGTAACCTTCCAGTTATTATACCTGTGTTATTATGGGATTCTCTATTTGCAGGGTAACCTTCCTGTTATTATACCTGTGTTATTATGGGATTCTCTATTCGCAGGGTAACCTTCCTGTTATTATACCTGTGTTATTATGGGATTCTCTATTTGCAGGGTAACCTTCCAGTTATTATGCCTGTGTTATTATGGGATTCTCTATTTGCAGGGTAACCTTCCAGTTATTATACCTGTGTTATTATGGGATTCTCTATTCGCAGGGTAACCTTCCTGTTATTATACCTGTGTTATTATGGGATTCTCTATTTTCAGGGTACCCTTCCAGTTATTATACCTGTGTTATTATGGGATTCTCTATTTGCAGGGTAACCTTCCTGATATTAAACCTGTGTTATTATGGGATTCTCTATTTGCAGGGTAACCTTCCAGTTATTATACCTGTGTTATTATGGGATTCTCTATTTGCGGGGTAACCTTCCAGTTATTATACCTGTGTTATTATGGGATTCTCTATTTGCAGGGTAACCTTCCTGTTATTATACCTGTGTTATTATGGGATTCTCTATTTGCAGGGTAACCTTCCTGTTATTATACCTGTGTTATTATGGGATTCTCTATTCGCAGGGTAACCTTCCTGTTATTATACCTGTGTTATTATGGGATTCTCTATTTGCAGGGTAACCTTCCTGTTATCATACCTGTGTTATTATGGGATTCTCTATTTGCAGGGTAACCTTCCTGTTATCATACCTGTGTTATTATGGGATTCTCTATTTGCAGGGTAACCTTCCTGTTATCATACCTGTGTTATTATGGGATTCTCTATTTGCAGGGTAACCTTCCTGTTATTATACCTGTGTTATTATGGGATTCTCTATTTGCAGGGTAACCTTCCAGTTATTATACCTGTGTTATTATGGGATTCTCTATTTGCAGGGTAACCTTCCTGTTATTATACCTGTGTTATTATGGGATTCTCTATTTGCAGGGTTACCTTCCAGTTATTATACCTGTGTTATTATGGGATTCTCTATTCGCAGGGTAACCTTCCTGATATAATACCTGTGTTATTATGGGATTCTCTATTTGCAGGGTAACCTTCCAGTTATTATACCTGTGTTATTATGGGATTCTCTATTTGCAGGGTAACCTTCCTGATATTATACCTGTGTTATTATGGGATTCTCTATTTGCAGGGTAACCTTCCTGTTATTATACCTGTGTTATTATGGGATTCTCTATTCGCAGGGTAACCTTCCTGTTATTATACCTGTGTTATTATGGGATTCTCTATTTGCAGGGTAACCTTCCAGTTATTATACCTGTGTTATTATGGGATTCTCTATTTGCAGGGTAACCTTCCTGTTATTAAACCTGTGTTATTATGGGATTCTCTATTTGCGGGGTAACCTTCCTGATATTATACTTGTGTTATTATGGGATTCTCTATTTGCAGGGTAACCTTCCAGTTATTATACCTGTGTTATTATGGGATTCTCTATTTTCAGGGTAACCTTCCAGTTATTATACCTGTGTTATTATGGGATTCGCTATTTGCAGGGTAACCTTCCTGTTATTATACCTGTGTTATTATGGGATTCTCTATTTGCAGCGTAACCTTCCAGTTATTATACCTGTGTTATTATGGGATTCTCTATTCGCAGGGTAACCTTCCTGTTATTATACCTGTGTTATTATGGGATTCTCTATTTGCGGGGTAACCTTCCTGTTATTATACCTGTGTTATTATGGGATTCACTATTCGCAGGGTAACCTTCCTGTTATTATACCTGTGTTATTATGGGATTCTCTATTTTCAGGGTACCCTTCCAGTTATTATACCTGTGTTATTATGGGATTCTCTATTTGCAGGGTAACCTTCCTGATATTAAACCTGTGTTATTATGGGATTCTCTATTTGCAGGGTAACCTTCCAGTTATTATACTTGTGTTATTATGGGATTCTCTATTTGCAGGGTAACCTTCCAGTTATTATACCTGTGTTATTATGGGATTCTCTATTTGCAGGGTAACCTTCCAGTTATTATACCTGTGTTATTATGGGATTCTCTATTTGCAGGGTAACCTTCCAGTTATTATACCTGTGTTATTGTGGGATTCTCTATTTGCAGGGTAACCTTCCAGTTATTATACCTGTGTTATTATGGGATTCTCTATTTGCAGGGTAACCTTCCAGTTATTATACCTGTGTTATTATGGGATTCTCTATTCGCAGGGTAACCTTCCAGTTATTATACCTGTGTTATTATGGGATTCTCTATTTGCAGGGTAACCTTCCAGTTATTATACGTGTGTTATTATGGGATTCTCTATTTGCAGGGTAACCTTCCTGATATTATACCTGTGTTATTATGGGATTCTCTATTTGCAGGGTAACCTTCCTGATATTATACCTGTGTTATTATGGGATTCTCTATTTGAAGGGTAACCTTCCAGTTATTATACCTGTGTTATTATGGGATTCTCTATTTGCAGGGTAACCTTCCAGTTATTATACCTGTGTTATTATGGGATTCTCTATTTGCAGGGTTACCTTCCAGTTATTATACCTGTGTTATTATGGGATTCTCTATTTGCAGGGTAACCTTCCAGTTATTATACCTGTGTTATTATGGGATTCTCTATTTGCAGGGTAACCTTCCAGTTATTATACCTGTGTTATTATGGGATTCTCTATTTGCAGGGTAACCTTCCAGTTATTATACCTGTGCTATTATGGGATTCTCTATTCGCAGGGTAACCTTCCAGTTATTATACCTGTGTTATTATGGGATTCTCTATTTGCAGGGTAACCTTCCAGTTATTATACCTGTGTTATTATGGGATTCGCTATTTGCAGGGTAACCTTCCTGATATTATACCTGTGTTATTATGGGATTCTCTATTTGCAGGGTAACCTTCCAGTTATTATACCTGTGTTATTATGGGATTCTCTATTTGCAGGGTAACCTTCCAGTTATTATACCTGTGTTATTATGGGATTCTCTATTTGCAGGGTAACCTTCCAGTTATTATACCTGTGTTATTATGGGATTCTCTATTTGCAGGGTAACCTTCCTGTTATTATGCCTGTGTTATTATGGGATTCTCTATTTGCAGGGTAACCTTCCAGTTATTATACCTGTGTTATTATGGGATTCTCTATTTGCAGGGTAACCTTCCACTTATTATACCTGTGTTATAATGGGATTCTCTATTTGCAGGGTAACCTTCCAGTTATTATACCTGTGTTATTATGGAATTCTCTATTTGCAGGGTAACCTTCCTGTTATTATACCTGTGTTATTATGGAATTCTCTATTTGCAGGGTAACCTTCCTGTTATTATACGTGTGTTATTATGGGTTTCTCTATTCGCAGGGTAACCTTCCTGTTATTATACCTGTGTTATTATGGGATTCTCTATTTGCAGGGTAACCTTCCAGTTATTATACCTGTGTTATTATGGGATTCTCTATTTGCAGGGTAACCTTCCAGTTATTATACCTGTGTTATTATGGGATTCTCTATTTGCAGGGTAACCTTCCAGTTATTATACCTGTGTTATTATGGGATTCTCTATTTGCGGGGTAACCTTCCTGTTATTATACCTGTGTTATTATGGGATTCTCTATTTGCAGGGTAACCTTCCAGTTATTATACCTGTGTTATTATGGGATTCTCTATTCGCAGGGTAACCTTCCTGTTATTATACCTGTGTTATTATGGGATTCTCTATTTGCAGGGTAACCTTCCAGTTATTATGCCTGTGTTATTATGGGATTCTCTATTTGCAGGGTAACCTTCCAGTTATTATACCTGTGTTATTATGGGATTCTCTATTCGCAGGGTAACCTTCCTGTTATTATACCTGTGTCATTATGGGATTCTCTATTTTCAGGGTAACCTTCCTGATATTAAACCTGTGTTATTATGGGATTCTCTATTTGCAGGGTAACCTTCCAGTTATTATACGTGTGTTATTATGGGATTCTCTATTTGCAGGGTAACCTTCCTGATATTATACCTGTGTTATTATGGGATTCTCTATTTGCAGGGTAACCTTCCTGATATTATACCTGTGTTATTATGGGATTCTCTATTTGAAGGGTAACCTTCCAGTTATTATACCTGTGTTATTATGGGATTCTCTATTTGCAGGGTTACCTTCCAGTTATTATACCTGTGTTATTATGGGATTCTCTATTTGCAGGGTAACCTTCCAGTTATTATACCTGTGTTATTATGGGATTCTCTATTTGCAGGGTAACCTTCCAGTTATTATACCTGTGTTATTATGGGATTCTCTATTTGCAGGGTAACCTTCCTGATATTATACCTGTGTTATTATGGGATTCTCTATTTGCAGGGTAACCTTCCTGATATTATACCTGTGTTATTATGGGATTCTCTATTTGAAGGGTAACCTTCCAGTTATTATACCTGTGTTATTATGGGATTCTCTATTTGCAGGGTAACCTTCCAGTTATTATACCTGTGTTATTATGGGATTCTCTATTTGCAGGGTTACCTTCCAGTTATTATACCTGTGTTATTATGGGATTCTCTATTTGCAGGGTAACCTTCCAGTTATTATACCTGTGTTATTATGGGATTCTCTATTTGCAGGGTAACCTTCCAGTTATTATACCTGTGTTATTATGGGATTCTCTATTTGCAGGGTAACCTTCCAGTTATTATACCTGTGTTATTATGGGATTCGCTATTTGCAGGGTAACCTTCCTGATATTATACCTGTGTTATTATGGGATTCTCTATTTGCAGGGTAACCTTCCAGTTATTATACCTGTGTTATTATGGGATTCTCTATTTGCAGGGTAACCTTCCAGTTATTATACCTGTGTTATTATGGGATTCTCTATTTGCAGGGTAACCTTCCAGTTATTATACCTGTGTTATTATGGGATTCTCTATTTGCAGGGTAACCTTCCCGTTATTATGCCTGTGTTATTATGGGATTCTCTATTTGCAGGGTAACCTTCCAGTTATTATACCTGTGTTATTATGGGATTCTCTATTTGCAGGGTAACCTTCCACTTATTATACCTGTGTTATAATGGGATTCTCTATTCAGGGTAACCTTCCAGTTATTATACCTGTGTTATTATGGAATTCTCTATTTGCAGGGTAACCTTCCTGTTATTATACCTGTGTTATTATGGAATTCTCTATTTGCAGGGTAACCTTCCAGTTATTATACCTGTGTTATTATGGGATTCTCTATTTGCAGGGTAACCTTCCAGTTATTATACCTGTGTTATTATGGGATTCTCTATTTGCGGGGTAACCTTCCTGTTATTATACCTGTGTTATTATGGGATTCTCTATTTGCAGGGTAACCTTCCAGTTATTATACCTGTGTTATTATGGGATTCTCTATTCGCAGGGTAACCTTCCTGTTATTATACCTGTGTTATTATGGGATTCTCTATTTGCAGGGTAACCTTCCAGTTATTATGCCTGTGTTATTATGGGATTCTCTACTTGCAGGGTAACCTTCCAGTTATTATACCTGTGTTATTATGGGATTCTCTATTCGCAGGGTAACCTTCCTGTTATTATACCTGTGTTATTATGGGATTCTCTATTTTCAGGGTACCCTTCCAGTTATTATACCTGTGTTATTATGGGATTCTCTATTTGCAGGGTAACCTTCCTGATATTAAACCTGTGTTATTATGGGATTCTCTATTTGCAGGGTAACCTTCCAGTTATTATACCTGTGTTATTATGGGATTCTCTATTTGCGGGGTAACCTTCCAGTTATTATACCTGTGTTATTATGGGATTCTCTATTTGCGGGGAAACCTTCCTGTTATTATACCTGTGTTATTATGGGATTCTCTATTTGCAGGGTAACCTTCCTGTTATTATACCTGTGTTATTATGGGATTCTCTATTTGCAGGGTAACTTTCCAGTTATTATACCTGTGTTATAATGGGATTCTCTATTTGCAGGGTAACCTTCCTGTTATTATACCTGTGTTATTATGGGATTCTCTATTTGCAGCGTAACCTTCCTGTTATTATACCTGTGTTATTACTGGGATTCTCTATTTGCAGGGTAACCTTCCTGTTATTATACCTGTGTTATTATGGGATTCTCTATTTGCAGGGTAACCTTCCAGTTATTATACCTGTGTTATTATGGGATTCTCTATTTGCAGGGTAACCTTCCTGTTATTATACCTGTGTTATTATGGGATTCTCTATTTTCGGGGTAACCTTCCAGTTATTATACCTGTGTTATTATGGGATTATCTATTTGCGGGGAAACCTTCCTGTTATTATACCTGTGTTATTATGGGATTCTCTATTTGCAGGGTAACCTTCCTGTTATTATACCTTTGTTATGGGATTCTCTATTTGCAGGGTAACTTTCCAGTTATTATACCTGTGTTATAATGGGATTCTCTATTTGCAGGGTAACCTTCCTGTTATTATACCTGTGTTATTATGGGATTCTCTATTTGCAGCGTAACCTTCCTGTTATTATACCTGTGTTATTATGGGATTCTCTATTTGCAGGGTAACCTTCCTGTTATTATACCTGTGTTATTATGGGATTCTCTATTTGCAGGGTAACCTTCCTGTTATTATACCTGTGTTATTACGGGGATTCTCTATTTGCAGGGTAACCTTCCTGTTATTATACCTGTGTTATTATGGGATTCTCTATTTGCAGGGTAACCTTCCAGTTATTATACCTGTGTTATTATGGGATTCTCTATTTGCAGGGTAACCTTCCAGTTATTATACCTGTGTTATTATGGGATTCTCTATTTGCAGGGTAACCTTTAAGTTATTATACCTGTGTTATTGTGGGATTCTCTATTTGCAGGGTAACCTTCCAGTTATTATACCTGTGTTATTATGGGATTCTCTATTCGCAGGGTAACCTTCCAGTTATTATACCTGTGTTATTATGGGATTCTCTATTTGCAGGGTAACCTTCCAGTTATTATACGTGTGTTATTATGGGATTCTCTATTTGCAGGGTAACCTTCCTGATATTATACCTGTGTTATTATGGGATTCTCTATTTGAAGGGTAACCTTCCAGTTATTATACCTGTGTTATTATGGGATTCTCTATTTGCAGGGTAACCTTCCAGTTATTATACCTGTGTTATTATGGGATTCTCTATTTGCAGGGTTACCTTCCAGTTATTATACCTGTGTTATTATGGGATTCTCTATTTGCAGGGTAACCTTCCAGTTATTATACCTGTGTTATTATGGGATTCTCTATTTGTAGGGTAACCTTCCAGTTATTATACCTGTGTTATTATGGGATTCTCTATTTGCAGGGTAACCTTCCAGTTATTATACCTGTGTTATTATGGGATTCGCTATTTGCAGGGTAACCTTCCTGATATTATACCTGTGTTATTATGGGATTCTCTATTTGCAGCGTAACCTTCCAGTTATTATACCTGTGTTATTATGGGATTCTCTATTTGCAGGGTAACCTTCCAGTTATTATACCTGTGTTATTATGGGATTCTCTATTTGCAGGGTAACCTTCCACTTATTATACCTGTGTTATAATGGGATTCTCTATTTGCAGGGTAACCTTCCAGTTATTATACCTGTGTTATTATGGAATTCTCTATTTGCAGGGTAACCTTCCTGTTATTATACGTGTGTTATTATGGGTTTCTCTATTCGCAGGGTAACCTTCCTGTTATTATACCTGTGTTATTATGGGATTCTCTATTTGCAAGTAAACCTTCCTGTTATTATACCTGTGTTATTATGGGATTCTCTATTTGCAGGGTAACCTTCCAGTTATAATACCTGTGTTATTATGGGATTCTCTATTTGCAGGGTAACCTTCCAGTTATTATACCTGTGTTATTATGGGATTCTCTATTTGCAGGGTAACCTTCCCGTTATTATACCTGTGTTATTATGGGATTCTCTATTCGCAGGGTAACCTTCCAGTTATTATGGGATTCTCTATTCGCAGGGTAACCTTCCAGTTATTATGGGACTCTCTATTCGCAGGGTAACCTTCCTGTTATTATACCGGTGTTATTATGGGATTCTCTATTTGCAGGGTAACCTTCCAGTTATTATGCCTGTGTTATTATGGGATTCTCTATTTGCAGAGTAACCTTCCAGTTATTATACCTGTGTTATTATGGGATTGTCTATTTGCAGGGTAACCTTCCAGTTATTATACCTGTGTTATTATGGGATTCTCTATTTGCAGGGTAACCTTCCTGTTATTATACCTGTGTTATTATGGGATTCTCTATTTGCGGGGTAACCTTCCTGATATTATACCTGTGTTATTATGGGATTCTCTATTTGCAGGGTAACCTTCCTGTTATTATACCTGTGTTATTATGGGATTCTCTATTTGCGGGGTAACCTTCCTGATATTATACCTGTGTTATTATGGGATTCTCTATTTGCAGGGTAACCTTCCAGTTATTATACCTGTGTTATTATGGGATTCTCTATTTGCAGGGTAACCTTCCAGTTATTATACCTGTGTTATTAGGGAATTCTCTATTTGCAGGGTAACCTTCCTGTTATTATACCTGTGTTATTATGGGTTTCTCTATTCGCAGGGTAACCTTCCTGTTATTATACCTGTGTTATTATGGGATTCTCTATTTGCAGGGTAACCTTCCAGTTATTATACCTGTGTTATTATGGGATTCTCTATTTGCAGGGTAACTTTCCAGTTATTATACCTGTGTTATTATGGGATTCTCTATTTGCAGGGTAACCTTCCTGTTATTATACCTGTGTTATTATGGGATTCTCTATTCGCAGGGTAACCTTCTGGTTATTATACCTGTGTTATTATGGGATTCTCTATTTGCAGCGTAACCTTCCAGTTATTATACCTGTGTTATTATGGGATTCTCTATTCGCAGGGTAACCTTCCTGTTATTATACCTGTGTTATTATGGGATTCTCTATTTGCAGGGTAACTTTCCAGTTATTATACCTGTGTTATTATGGGATTCTCTATTCGCAGGGTAACCTTCCTGTTATTATACCTGTGTTATTATGGGATTCTCTATTTGCAGGGTAACCTTCCTGTTATTATACCTGTGTTATTATGGGATTTTCTATTTGCAGGGTAACCTTCCAGTTATTATACCTGTGTTATTATGGGATTCTCTATTTGCAGGGTAACCTTCCAGTTATTATACCTGTGTTATTATGGGATTCTCTATTTGCAGGGTAACCTTCCAGTTATTATACCTGTGTTATTATGGGATTCTCTATTTGCAGGGTAACCTTCCTGTTATTATACCTGTGTTATTATGGGATTCTCTATTTGCAGGGTACCCTTCCAGTTATTATACCTGTGTTATTATGGGATTCTCTATTTGCAGGGTAACCTTCCAGTTGTTATACCTGTGTTATTATGGGATTCTCTATTTGCAGGGTAACCTTCCTGTTATTATACCTGTGTTATTATGGGATTCTCTATTTCCAGGGTAACCTTCCAGTTATTATACCTGTGTTATTATGGGATTCTCTATTTGCAGGGTAACCTTCCAGTTATTATACCTGTGTTATTATGGGATTCTCTATTTGCAGGGTAACCTTCCAGTTATTATACCTGTGTTATTATGGGATTCACTATTTGCAGGGTAACCTTCCAGTTATTATACCTGTGTTATTATGGGATTCACTATTTGCAGGGTAACCTTCCAGTTATTATACCTGTGTTATTATGGGATTCACTATTTGCAGGGTAACCTTCCTGTTATCATACCTGTGTTATTATGGGATTCTCTATTTGCAGGGTAACCTTCCTGTTATTATACCTGTGTTATTACGGGGATTCTCTATTTGCAGGGTAACCTTCCAGTTATTATACCTGTGTTATTATGGGATTCTCTATTTGCAGGGTAATCTTCCTGTTATTATACCTGTGTTATTATGGGATTCTCTATTCGCAGGGTAATCTTCCTGTTATTATACCTGTGTTATTACGGGGATTCTCTATTTGCAGGGTAACCTTCCTGTTATTATACCTGTGTTATTATGGGATTCTCTATTTGCAGGGTAACCTTCCTGATATTATACCTGTGTTATTATGGGATTCTCTATTTGCAGGGTAACCTTCCAGTTATTGTACCTGTGTTATTATGGGATTCTCTATTTGCAGGGTAACCTTCCAGTTATTATACCTGTGTTATTATGGGATTCTCTATTTGCAGGGTAACCTTCCAGTTATTATACCTGTGTTATTATGGGATTCTCTATTTGCAGGGTAACCTTCCTGTTATTATACCTGTGTTATTACGGGGATTCTATATTTGCAGGGTAACCTTCCTGTTATTATACCTGTGTTATTATGGGATTGTCTATTTGCAGGGTAACCTTCCAGTTATTATACCTGTGTTATAATGGGATTCTCTATTTGCAGGGTAACCTTCCAGTTATTATACCTGTGTTATTATGGGATTCTCTATTTGCAGGGCAACCTTCCAGTTATTATACCTCTGTTATTATGGGATTCTCTATTTGCAGGGTAACCTTCCAGTTATTATACCGGTGTTATTATGGGATTCTCTATTTGCAGGGTAACTTTCCAGTTATTATACCTGTGTTATAATGGGATTCTCTATTTGCAGGGTAACCTTCCTGTTATTATACCTGTGTTATTATGGGTTTCTCTATTCGCAGGGTAACCTTCCTGTTATTATACCTGTGTTATTATGGGATTCTCTATTTGCAGGGTAACCTTCCAGTTATTATAACTGTGTTATTATGGGATTCTCTATTTGCAGGGTAACTTTCCAGTTATTATACCTGTGTTATTATGGGATTCTCTATTTGCAGGGTAACCTTCCTGTTATTATACCTGTGTTATTATGGGATTCTCTATTCGCAGGGTAACCTTCTGGTTATTATACCTGTGTTATTATGGGATTCTCTATTTGCAGCGTAACCTTCCAGTTATTATACCTGTGTTATTATGGGATTCTCTATTCGCAGGGTAACCTTCCTGTTATTATACCTGTGTTATTATGGGATTCTCTATTTGCAGGGTAACCTTCCTGTTATTATACCTGTGTTATTATGGGATTCTCTATTTGCAGGGTAACCTTCCAGTTATTATACCTGTGTTATTATGGGATTCTCTATTTGCAGGGTAACCTTCCAGTTATTATACCTGTGTTATTATGGGATTCTCTATTTGCAGGGTAACCTTCCTGTTATTATACCTGTGTTATTATGGGATTCTCTATTTGCAGGGTAACCTTCCAGTTATTATACCTGTGTTATTATGGGATTCTCTATTCGCAGTGTAACCTTCCAGTTATTATGGGATTCTCTATTCGCAGGGTAACCTTCCAGTTATTATGGGATTCTCTATTTGCAGGGTAATCTTCCTTTTATTATACCTGTGTTATTATGGGATTCTCTATTCGCAGGGTAACCTTCCTGTTATTATACCTGTGTTATTATGGGATTCTCTATTTGCAGGGTAACCTTCCAGTTATTATGCCTGTGTTATTATGGGATTCTCTATTTGCAGAGTAACCTTCCAGTTATTATACCTGTGTTATTATGGGATTGTCTATTTGCAGGGTAACCTTCCAGTTATTATACCTGTGTTATTATGGGATTCTCTATTTGCAGGGTAACCTTCCTGTTATTATACCTGTGTTATTATGGGATTCTCTATTTGCGGGTTAACCTTCCTGATATTATACCTGTGTTATTATGGGATTCTCTATTTGCAGGGTAACCTTCCTGTTATTATACCTGTGTTATTATGGGATTCTCTATTTGCGGGGTAACCTTCCTGATATTATACCTGTGTTATTATGGGATTCTCTATTTGCAGGGTAACCTTCCAGTTATTATACCTGTGTTATTATGGGATTCTCTATTTGCAGGGTAACCTTCCAGTTATTATACCTGTGTTATTATGGAATTCTCTATTTGCAGGGTAACCTTCCTGTTATTATACCTGTGTTATTATGGGTTTCTCTATTCGCAGGGTAACCTTCCTGTTATTATACCTGTGTTATTATGGGATTCTCTATTTGCAGGGTAACCTTCCAGTTATTATACCTGTGTTATTATTTGATTCTCTATTTGCAGGGTAACCTTCCTGATATTATACCTGTGTTATTATGGGATTCTCTATTTGCAGGGTAACCTTCCAGTTATTATACCTGTGTTATTATGGGATTCTCTATTTGCAGGGTAACCTTCCAGTTATTATACCTGTGTTATTATGGGACTCTCTATTTGCAGGGTAACCTTCTGGTTATTATACCTGTGTTATTATGGGATTCTCTATTTGCAGCGTAACCTTCCAGTTATTATACCTGTGTTATTATGGGATTCTCTATTCGCAGGGTAACCTTCCTGTTATTATACCTGTGTTATTATGGGATTCTCTATTTGCAGGGTAACCTTCCAGTTATTATACCTGTGTTATTATGGGATTCTCTATTTGCAGGGTAACTTTCCAGTTATTATACCTGTGTTATTATGGGATTCTCTATTTGCAGGGTAAACTTCCAGTTATTATACCTGTGTTATTATGGGATTCTCTATTTGCGGGGTAACCTTCCTGATATAATACCTGTGTTATTATGGTATTCTCTATTCGCAGGGTAACCTTCCTGATATAATACCTGTGTTATTATGGGATTCTCTATTTGCAGGGTAACCTTCCTGTTATTATACCTGTGTTATTATGGGATTCTCTATTTGCAGGGTAACCTTCCAGTTATTATACCTGTGTTATTATGGGATTCTCTATTTGCAGGGTAACCTTCCTGATATTATACCTGTGTTATTATGGGATTCTCTATTTGCAGGGTAACCTTCCAGTTATTATACCTGTGTTATTATGGGATTCTCTATTTGCAGGGTAACCTTCCAGTTATTATACCTGTGCTATTATGGGATTCTCTATTTGCAGGGTAACCTTCCAGTTATTATACCTGTGTTATTATGGGATTCTCTATTTGCAGGGTAACCTTCCAGTTATTATACCTGTGTTATTATGGGATTCTCTATTTGCAGGGTAACCTTCCAGTTATTATACCTGTGTTATTATGGGATTCTCTATTTGCAGGGTAACCTTCCAGTTATTATACCTGTGTTATTATGGGATTCTCTATTTGCAGGGTAACCTTCCAGTTACTATACCTGTGTTATTATGGGATTCTCTATTTGCAGGGTAACCTTCCAGTTATTATACCTGTGTTATTATGGGATTCTCTATTCGCAGGGTAACCTTCCAGTTATTATACCTGTGTTATTATGGGATTCTCTATTTGCAGGGTAACCTTCCAGTTATTATACCTGTGTTATTATGGGATTCTCTATTCGCAGGGTAACCTTCCAGTTATTATACCTGTGTTATTATGGGATTCTCTGTTCGCAGGGTAACCTTCCAGTTATTATACCTGTGTTATTATGGGATTCTCTATTTGCAGGGTAACCTTCCTGTTATTATACCTGTGTTATTATGGGATTCTCTATTTGCAGGGTAACCTTCCAGTTATTATACCTGTGTTATTGTGGGATTATCTATATGCAGGGTAACCTTCCAGTTATTATACCTGTGTTATTATGGGATTCTCTATTTGCAGGGTAACCTTCCTGTTATTATACCTGTGTTATTATGGGTTTCTCTATTCGCAGGGTAACCTTCCTGTTATTATACCTGTGTTATTATGGGATTCTCTATTTGCAGGGTAACCTTCCTGTTATTATACCTGTGTTATTATGGGATTCTCTATATGCAGGGTAACCTTCCTGTTATTATACCTGTGTTATTATGGGATTCTCTATTTGCAGGGTAACCTTCCTGTTATTATACCTGTGTTATTATGGGATTATCTATTTGCAGGGTAACCGTCCAGTTATTATACCTGTGTTATTGTGGGATTATCTATTTGCAGGGTAACCGTCCAGTTATTATACCTGTGTTATTGTGGGATTATCTATTTGCAGGGTAACCTTCCTGTTGATATTACACCTGTGGCTCTGAGAGATTTTCAACCACAGGAACCGTTATATAAGAAATCCCTGCTTTAAATACTTCAGCTGAATCCCGGGACCCTGACAGCCGTTAGGAAGCTGACCTAATGGAGGTACTCAGCCGGAGTACGGTGGCTCCATTACAGGTAACCTAGACATGAATGTACAAGGGTGCTCTACATGGAGCGAAATATGGGGCAGGTGATGTAAGAAAGCCCTGGTTTGAAAATATTAAGTGGGACAAGAAGCACACATACCACGCCTCGCTCCCAGATGACACTCATGCGATCTTGGACTCCGCCCACACCGTGTGGAATCTTGGTGAAGTCCTCCTTCCCCATGGCTTTCTGTTTAGTGGTGAAGGTTCTGTGATCTGAAGACACTACGTTGAGAGTATCGCTGTAAAGGACAATATTAGCACACTATCATCTGCAGTCATTTACTCAAAGGACAACAATGCAAAAACCTTCTGAAAAACACACACCAATGTGACAAGAGCTATGGTATCAGTGAGAGAAACATCTCAAGCTCTCGTTATCATATAAAACAATATAGGTCTGAGTCTAAACATTGTTTAATGTGCGTCCCCACCTTCCATCTCCACTATAACACCCCAAAACCCATTGCAGACTGTGTAATGGAAACCATCAAATTCAAAATTACACAGACAGACCTCAGACACTATGTAATAAGATCTCAGACATTATATAACAAGATATTATATCCCCTCAGATTGATCTCAGACACTATGTAATAAGATCTCACATTATATAACAAGATATTATATCCCCTCAGATTGATCTCAGACACTATGTAATAAGATCTCACATTATATAATAAGATTTTATATCCCCTCAGATTGATCTCAGACATTATATAACAAGATATTATATCCCCTCAGATTGATCTCAGACATTATATAACAAGATATTATATCCCCTCAGATTGATCTCAGACATTATATAACAAGATACTATATCCCCTCAGATTGATCTCAGGCACTATGTAATAAGATCTCAGACATTATATAACAAGATATTATATCCTTGTGGATTGATCTCAGACACTATGTAATAAGATCTCACATTATATAATAAGATATTATATCCCTTCAGATTGATCTCAGACATTATATAACAAGATATTATATCCCCTCAGATTCATCCCAGGCATTATATAACAAGATATTATATCCCCTCAGATTGATCTCAGACATTATATAACAAGATATTATATCCTTGCTGTAGCGGAGAGCTGATTTCTCGCAGCTATTCTCCACTTTAGATCTAAGGGAGGCTCAGGAACAAGTCATTAGTAAATCCACAGCAGAGTTTCCAGCAGGTAAAAAGGTTCAGCGAAATCCCCACAGTACTCCCAATAACTGGACGACACACAGTTTCAGGAGTAGAACTGACAATCGTTTATTCCAAGGTTTCTTATAAAGCCTGCTCCCATGCAAGGGAGGGAACTGCAGTAATTATGACAGTAACCAATACCATTCTTGTTACCTCCCACACATCTCCTCCCCTCAGAGTGAGTCATAATCCCCTTAAGTTGTACAGTACTTTACCCCAAACTTGGATGTACCCCTAAACCATCACATATCCTTAATATCAGGGTACCGCTAGGTAGCCCTGATCTGGGTGAATATAATATCCAAAATTCACCCAGATCGGACCAGGGGTTCGGTAGTTACAGGCAGGGGAAGTTTGACCGACCGCACACGAGTTGGTATCCGAAAAGGGTTCCACGAGAATGGGCCCTGCGGTCGGTCTCCGTTCGGCAGTTAAAACAGGCATTTATAATTGCCATCCACATTTACATTCACCTAGATAGTGATTCCCTCATTCGGTACTTTATTACTACCGAATGGGGATTCGTTATGTTTCTCCGTTCGGCAGTTACGGAGCTCTGGAGGTCTCAGCGGTGTTTGGTTGTTTGAGTGTCCGATTTGAGTTCCAGGCACTCGACGACCAAACACCGCTGGGATTTTCATGCGTAAGATGGCCGCCGCCACGTGTACGCATGCCGAATGGCGGCCACCCAGATACAATGCTAATGAGCCGGTTAACTTGCGGTTGGAAGGAATGTGAACTTTAATAGCCGGCACACTTCTCTCTGGGGTGGTCCCTCCGTTCGGTAGTTTCCATAAGTATATAGTACGGATGGAAACTACCGAATACCATACAATTCACATAATACACACACGAATAGCAATTTCAACATAGGGAAAACATATACAAACACAGTCACACAGGCATTTTGCAGGACAGGCTCACTGCATTCCGCTACACTTGCGGATTGATCTCAGGCACTATGTAATAAGATCTCACATTATATAATAAGATTTTATATCCCCCTCAGATTAATCTCAGACATTATATAACAAGATATTATATCCTTGCGGATTGATCTCAGACACTATGTAATAAGATCTCACATTATATAACAAGATATTATATCCCCTCAGATTCATCCCAGGCATTATATAACAAGATATTATATCCCCTCAGATTGATCTCAGACACTATGTAATAAGATCTCACATTATATAACAAGATATTATATCCCCTCAGATTGATCTCAGACATTATATAACAAGATATTATATCCCCTCAGATTGATCTCAGACATTATATAACAAGATATTATATCCCCTCAGATTGATCTCAGACATTATATAACAAGATATTATATCCCCTCAGATTGATCTCAGGCACTATGTAATAAGATCTCACATTATATAATAAGATTTTATATCCCCTCAGATTAATCTCAGACATTATATAACAAGATATTATATCCCCTCAGATTGATCCCAGGCATTATATAACAAGATATTATATCCCCTCAGATTGATCCCAGGCATTATATAACAAGATATTATATCCCCTCAGATTGATCCCAGGCATTATATAACAAGATATTATATCCCCTCAGATTGATCTCAGACATTATATAACAAGATATTATATCCCCTCAGATTCATCTCAG
Source organism: Pelobates fuscus (assembly GCF_036172605.1). Taxonomy (NCBI): domain Eukaryota; kingdom Metazoa; phylum Chordata; class Amphibia; order Anura; family Pelobatidae; genus Pelobates; species Pelobates fuscus. The sequence continues at coordinate 6,756,013 of NC_086318.1, read as the reverse complement.
ACATTATATAATAAGATATTATATCCTTGCGGATTGATCTCAGACATTATATAACAAGATATTATATCCTTGCAGATTGATCTTAGGCACTATGTAATAAGATCTCACATTATATAATAAGATATTATATCCCCTCAGATTCATCTCAGACATTATATAATAAGATATTATATCCTTGCGGATTGATCTCAGACATTATATAACAAGATATTAAATCCTTGCGGATTGATCTCAGACACTATGTAATAAGATCTCACATTATATAACAAGATATTATATCCCCTCAGATTCATCCCAGGCATTATATAACAAGATATTATATCCCCTCAGATTGATCTCAGACATTATATAACAAGATATTATTTCCCCTCAGATTCATCCCAGGCACTATTTAATAAGATATCACATTATATAACAAGATATTATATCCCCTCAGATTCATCCCAGGCATTATATAACAAGATATTATATCCCCTCAGATTCATCTCAGACATTATATAATAAGATATTATATCCTTGCGGATTGATCTCAGGCACTATGTAATAAGATCTCACATTATATAATAAGATTTTATATCCCCCTCAGATTGATCTCAGACATTATATAACAAGATATTATATCCTTGCGGATTGATCTCAGACACTATGTAATAAGATCTCACATTATATAACAAGATATTATATCCCCTCAGATTCATCCCAGGCATTATATAACAAGATATTATATCCCCGCGGATTGATCTCAGACACTTTGTAATAAGATCTCACATTATATAACAAGATATTATATCCCATCAGATTGATTTCAGACATTATATAACAAGATATTATATCCCTGTGGATTGATCTCAGACACTATGTAATGAGATCTCACATTATATAATAAGATATTATATCCCCTCAGATTGATCTCAGACATTATATAACAAAATATTATATCCTTGCGGATTGATCTCAGACACTATGTAATAAGATCTCACATTATATAACAAGATATTATATCCCCTCAGATTCATCCCAGACATTATATAATAAGATTTTATATCCCCTCAGATTGATCTCAGACACTATGTAATAAGATCTCACATTATATAATAAGATATTATATCCCCTCAGATTAATCTCAGACATTATATAACAAGATATTATATCCTTGCGGATTGATCTCAGGCACTATGTAATAAGATCTCACATTATATAACAAGATATTATATCCCTGTGGATTGATCTCAGGCACTATGTAATGAGATCTCACATTATATAATAAGATATTATATCCCTTCAGATTGATCCCAGGCATTATATAACAAGATATTATATCCCCGCGGATTGATCTCCGACGTTATATAATAAGATATTATATGCCTTCAGATCGATCCAGGCATTATATAATAAGATATTATATGCTGTGACGGTACAATCCGTTACTCCGTCAAGCATTCCCTTCTTCCCATAAAATAAAATCAGCAAGTAATCCACAGAGTAATAAATTTCTGGTCTCGACAAATAATCCACACATGAGCCAAGGCTTAATGCTGGAACAAGACTGACTTTTAATGACACACACTCTGCTTTTATGCAATTCTCCCCTGCAAGAGAGACGTGCACAGACAATTAAACATTACCCAATCACACAATGGTTACATCCCACAGATTCCCTCCCCTTAGCCTGAGAGGTAACCCAATTATACGTACAGTTTAAAACATACTTTTTACCTAACATTCATAACTCTAAAACCATACATCACATTCACATAAAAATTACATATTCACAATCAATCCATTCAGGGGAACAACATATTCAAAAATGGCATGAATCAGACCAGGGGTTCAGAAGTTAGTAAAAGTATATTTTGGTCCCTGGCTGGCAGCATGGCAATCTGGTTTAAACAGGTTTTACAGAGGCCTCTATCCTGGAGATAATGGGGAAAGTAATCCAATTATCCAGGGCTAGAAGCAGACTCCATTGAGCACATGGTTGCAAAAAGACATAAAACACTTTACAATACATAAAGTCACCTTTTACACATAAAACACAGACATTTCTTTTATACATTTTAAACCGAACAGATACAGGTATTAAACAGCAGGGAGAGGGTTTAACTGAGGGCCCACAGGCAAGTACATGGAAAATCCTTCACATATGCCTTCAGATTGATCCAGGCATTATATAATAAGATATTATATGCCTTCAGATTGATCCAGGCATTATATAATAAGATATTATATCCCCGTGGATTGATCTCCGTCGTTATATAATAAGATATTATATCCCCGCGGATTGATCTCCGACGTTATATAACAAGATATTATAGCCCACAGTCACAGATTGCCCTAGGAGACCATCTTTATCTTACTTTGCCAGCAGGCTCATAAGGTAGTTGGGTGTGTTGGTGTCCAGTCTAAGTGGAGGCACAGTAACATAGGCCGCTGCGTGAGACCAGTCCTGGTGGTAGTAGTGCAAACCATTCAGGGTGGCATGGGCTGTTGTGGTTTCTCCATAAACAATTTTACCTGAAGAAAAGAAATGTCCGTTATTACCGTATATAAAATCATGCAGTTATTACGAAATCCAGGATGTAATGGCTGCCGCTCACATTTATAGGAAAGATCACCCAGTATCTAACCTAGGCTCATATACAACATGGCTGATTATACACTGTTAGAAACCAAGAATGGTTCTAAAAATGTACATACTCAGGGCTCTCTCAATATATACCTAATTTATAAATACTCAGGGCTCTATCAATATACACCTCATTTATAAATACTCAGGGCTCTATCAATATATACCTCATTTATAAATACACAGGACTCTATCAATATATACCTCATTTATAAATACTCAGGGCTCTATCAATATATACCTCATTTATAAATACACAGGACTCTATCAATATATACCTCATTTATAAATACTCAGGGCTCTATCATTATATACCTCATTTATAAATACTCAGGGCTCTCTCATTTATAAATACACAGGGCTCTAGCAATATATACCTCATTTATAAATACACAGGGCTCTATCAATATATACCTCATTTATAAATGCTCAGGGCTCTATCAATATATACCTCATTTATAAATACTCAGGGCTCTATCAATAAATACCTCATTTATATATACTCAGGGCTCTATCATTATATACCTCATTTATAAATACTCAGGGCTCTCTCATTTATAAATACACAGGGCTCTATCAATATATACCTCATTTATAAATACACAGGGCTCTATCAATATATACCTCATTTATAAATACACAGGGCTCTATCAATATATACCTCATTTATAAATACACAGGGCTCTATCAATATATACCTCATTTATAAATACACAGGGCTCTATCAATATATACCTCATTTATAAATACACAGGGCTCTATCAATATATACCTCATTTATAAATACACAGGGCTCTATCAATATATACCTCATTTATAATTACACAGGGCTCTCTCAATATATACCTCATTTATAAATCCACAGGGCTCTCTCAATGTATACCTCATTTATAAATACACAGGGCTCTATCAATATATACCTCATTTATAAATACACAGGGCTCTATCAATATATACCTCATTTATAAATACTCAGGGCTCTATCAATATATACCTCATTTATAAATACTCAGGGCTCTATCAATATACACCTCATTTATAATTACACAGGGCTCTATCAATATATACCTCATTTATAAATACTCAGGGCTCTATCAATATACACCTCATTTATAATTACACAGGGCTCTATCAATATATACCTCATTTATAAATACTCAGGGCTCTATCAATATATACCTCATTTATAAATACACAGGGCTCTATCAATATATACCTCATTTATAATTACACAGGGCTCTATCAATATATACCTCATTTATAAATACACAGGGCTCTATCAATATATACCTCATTTATAAATACACAGGGCTCTATCAATATATACCTCATTTATAAATACACAGGGCTCTATCAATATATACCTTGTTTATAATTACACAGGGCTCTATCAATATATACCTCATTTATAAATACACAGGGCTCTCTCAATATATACCTCGTTTATAAATACACAGAGCTCTATCAATATATACCTCATTTATAAATACTAAGGGCTCTATCAATATATACCTCATTTATAAATACACAGGGCTCTATCAATATATACCTCATTTATAATTACACAGGGCTCTATCAATATATACCTCATTTATAAATACACAGGGCTCTCTCAATATATACCTCATTTATAAATACACAGGGCTCTCTCAATATATACCTCATTTATAAATACACAGGGCTCTATAAATATATACCTCATTTATAAATACACAGGGCTCTATCAATATATACCTCATTTATAATTACACAGGGCTCTCTCAATATATACCTCATTTATAAATACACAGGACTCTATCAATATATACCTCATTTATAAATACACAGAGCTCTATCAATATATACCTCATTTATAAATACACAGAGCTCTATCAATATATACCTCAGTTATAAATACACAGAGCTCTATCAATATATACCTCATTTATAAATACACAGGGCTCTATCAATATATACCTCAGTTATAAATACACAGAGCTCTATCAATATATACCTCATTTATAAATACACAGGGCTCTATCAATATATACCTCATTTATAAATACACAGGGCTCTATCAATATATACCTCATTTATAAATACACAGGGCTCTCTCAATATATACCTCATTTATAAATACACAGGGCTCTATCAATATATACCTCACTTATAAATACACAGGGCTCTATAAATATATACCTCATTTATAAATACACAGGGCTCTATCAATATATACCTCATTTATAATTACACAGGGCTCTCTCAATATATACCTCATTTATAAATACACAGGACTCTATCAATATATACCTCATTTATAAATACACAGAGCTCTATCAATATATACCTCATTTATAAATACACAGAGCTCTATCAATATATACCTCAGTTATAAATACACAGAGCTCTATCAATATATACCTCATTTATAAATACACAGGGCTCTATCAATATATACCTCAGTTATAAATACACAGAGCTCTATCAATATATACCTCATTTATAAATACACAGGGCTCTATCAATATATACCTCAGTTATAAATACACAGGGCTCTATCAATATATACCTCAGTTATAAATACACAGGGCTCTCTCAATATATACCTCAGTTATAAATACACAGAGCTCTATCAATATATACCTCATTTATAAATACACAGGGCTCTATCAATATATACCTCAGTTATAAATACACAGGGCTCTATCAATATATACCTCAGTTATAAATACACAGGGCTCTCTCAATATATACCTCATTTATAAATACACAGAGCTCTATCAATATATACCTCATTTATAAATACACAGAGCTCTATCAATATATACCTCATTTATAAATACACAGGGCTCTATAAAAAGAAGATGGTGGGAATGTTTCTTCAAACACAGAACAATCTATGAAATTGTCACAAAATGAAGGTGAACACAGAGGGATACACATGTAATTATTCAATGTTTCCATGAATGTGCAAGTTGGCAACATCCAAAGTGTAATGTAAAGGTAAGGAAATCAGCTCCAGGAGTAAGTGTGACAATTAGTGACATAATACCTTGCATCTTGGCAGACGCGATGACATCACCAGCTGACATGCTGGACACGTTCACCAAATACAACGGACAAAAGGTCTGGGGAGCAACAACAATAAAGAGTTCATTATCTATCACACTGTATCAGAACAATTCTACCAATAACAGAAGCCGAGGGGCAAGGCACCATATATAACAACTATACTGGGGGCACTAGACACATAAAATGACATTGAGGGCACCAACACTAAGGGGAGTCAGGCACATAGAGCAATACTCAGGGCACCAGACACATACAGCGACACAAAGGGCATCACACACGTACAGTGACACTGAGGGTACCAGTGACATACAGTGACCTGAGGGCAACAGACCTATACAGTGACACTGAGGGCACCATACACATACAGCGACACAATGGGCACTAGGCACATAGTGGCACTGAGAGCACCACACACATACAGCGACACAAAGGGCACCAGGCACATACAGTGAAACTGAGGGCACCACACACACCCAGCGACACAAAGGGCACCACACACATACAGAGAAAGAGACAGACAGGCATGCTGGGAGACCATCATGGTGTTGGCTCTGACAGAGATGCCGTCATGGTGGGGGGTCTGACAGAGAGACCATCATGGTGGGGGTTCTGACAGAGAGACCGTCATGGTGGGGGCTCTGACAGAGAGACAATAATGGTGGGGGCTCTGACAGAGAGACAATAATGGTGGGGCTCTGACAGAGAGACATGCATGGTGGGGCTCTGACAGAGACCGTCATGGTGGGGGCTCTGACAGAGAGACAATCATGGTGGGGCTTTGACACAAAGACAGCCATGTTGGGCTCTGACAGAGCAACATGCATGGTGGGGCTCTGAGAGGCTGGCATGGTGGGGTTTTGACACGTAGACTGGCATGGTGGGTATTTAAAAGAAATATTGTCATGGTGGGGCTCTGACAGGGCCAGATTATTTCCAAGTTGCCATAAAATGTGTGGGTGTGGCTAAGCCATGTCTCTTGGTATCTTAAATATCGCATATCTAATTACATTATTACAAACGATGTACTTATTTTTAAAGACCGGGAGAGCTTTATACATGCTGTGACCAGGAAGAAATCCAGCCCTGGGAGCAATACATATTGACTGCATTCTCACAATAGCTGTCATGTGATTGTGGCTCTTACCCGGTTGGCAATGGTTATTGCTCTGTGCACAGCCTCTGCTTCCAGCTATTTACAAGAGGGAATAAAAGAGAGGACAGGGTTAAAAAACACAATTGCCAGAAAAAGCTCACTGTACCACGGGCCCTTGATGTCTGGATTGGCCCCAACATGTTTCATAAATGGCTATTCCACAGGCTATTGGAGCTGATCAGCTACAAAATGTATAGACTGAAAGATCTAACTAGAAAGTCTTGTTTGCATCTTCTGATGGTCGCTGTGTGGTCATCTTTTACAAGGACTGGGTATCTAGGAAAAGAACTTACCAGTGTGTATTTAAAGTGACACTAAGGTTACGTACACCACTTTATCTCAATGAAGTGGTCTTGGTGTAGCCCCACGATGGAAAACATTGTCTTTTAGTAGACAGCCAACAAAGGTGCTTGCGTGGCAATGTCCAGGTTTGACCCTATGAAGCATGTGATTCTCTTACCAATGCTTCTTTATGGGAAACATAGGTTTGGATGAGAATTCATGGAAGTGACGCCTGCAGGATGACGTCACCAGAGCGGGCGGCAGCACCAAGTAGTGTTGTGGTGGTGGAAAAATTGCCTTTTTCCTTTTTTTCATTTAATATAGGAATCCCTGAATAGAAATATTCCTAACGCTAACCTAACTTAAAAATCATTAAACGTATACATCTGTTAGCCATTAGGAAGAGCTACTAAAACGGTGGTTAACTTCACAATATTTATAGAAAACATCCCTTTAAGAAATTAAGGTCGTAAGCCCAAGATCATCTTCTATTTTCAGGAATTAATTTGTCAGTTACATGCTGTTTTGTGAAATTGTCAAGTTCTGTGCAATATTCTGTCACTGTGATAATAATGTTTAGCAGTTCGTTTCTCAGTCTGTCTACAGTGCCTTTACTATACAGAGTATGAAGCAAGGCTGCCCCTGACTTGGTTTCTGATCTTTTATGAACACACTGTGGACAGAAGCTTCATACCCATCATGTATAACAGGATTGTCCATCCTCTTCCTTTCCAGCTGTTCTTGGACTTCAATTCCCAGAATCTCTGGGAGCCAGCAAAGAAGTCTGGGAAAATTAGTCCTTGTAGCGGAGTGCAATATTAAAATCCACGATCTCCGCTGGTATTAAGGGTAAATCCACAGTCAGCGCTGAAAAGTAAGGCAATATCCCAAATCACCCAGTAACCGGACGAAACACAGTTCTGGGAGTCAACTGAGGTCTTTATTCACAGCTTCCCCATGCAAGGGGTTTCCATACTGACATAGCAGGGGTAATACAGTAGGGGACTACATGGGAGACTTAACATTCTGGGCATTTCTCCCATCAGGCACTGCTGCACGAGAGGGACACTCCCACTGGGATACACCGTTAAGTGGATTATCCCTTGTAACGGAGCTCCGTGTACTCCGACCGAGTACCCTCCGTTGATGGATGCTCCTAGCGCTCTCAGAGGACTCCAAGCACTGCAGACGACACCACAACCACCGCAGGCTCCACAACCGCCGTAGCTTAACTGGAGCCGCGCCGTCTTCCGTCCACCCTGGAATGAACCTTCAGCATTCAGGAACGTGTGGGGAAGATCTCTCCTCCTGGAGAGCGTATCCGGAACAAGCTCTTAAAAGAGCTAAGTGATTAAGAGCTCAAGGGAATATGCAGCGCATAGCAATCCCCAGTGTGATATAGCAGTTCCCTCCAATAACGAGACGAGGCTACGTATTGAGGGTCAGAAGAGGTCTGAGGACTGGAACACCCAGCCTGCTTTTTATTACGATAAGGTACACACAGGACACTCCCAGGGGGAGGATGAAATTAACCAATAACAGCATAGTACAGCCCACAGGTTCCCTCCCCTCAGATAAACAGTTAAACCAATTATTACATACAATAAAAATACAGTTTTTACACACACACTGTAACTTTAAAACCATACATCCAATTTCAATAAAAGTTGCATATTCAGACTCAGCATACATCAAACATAAACACTTCCAAAAATCAGCCAAATCCCTCCAGTGGATCAAAAGTTAGCTGGAAGTCCTTTATGACCGACCGCAAGCACAATTTCCTGCCCAAAACAGTTCCATAGATTTGGGCTGTGCGGTCGGTCAATTTCATGCGAAAAAACGACTAAGTCCCATTTCGAACGGGACTTAGTCTCTGGAGCTGCAAGTTCAGTATGGGAGAAGGTAAGGGTCAGCGGTGTTCGGCAGAATGTGTAGCCGATTTTAGTTCCACAGAATCTTTAGCATACACCGCTGACCGCATTCGAGGAAACCAAGATGGCCGCCGCCACGTGCAATTGACCGGCAGTAACCTCACAGCCTGGGAGGTAAATTGCCTGCACACTTTAGCTTCTGGGTGGTCCGCCTGTGTGGTACTTGGTTCAGTAAGCCCTATTTACTGAACCAAGTGGGGGAAAGCCAGGAACAAGTTATTTTACCGGTCTGGGGACATAGTCTTAAAGGGGCATTGTTCAGCAAAGTCACAATATGTCCCCAGACGGTTCTTAAAGGGCCATACACACCCAATAAATGTTAATAAGTTTTCAGGGGCACAATCTTCCAGGGGCCATAGTCATGAGGCAGGAGGCTGGCAAACATGCTTCTCCACAATCCAGGGAAGCAGGGCAATTTCTCGTTTAAAGGGCCAGTTACAAATAGCGATTTGTAACATCCCTCCGTGCAGCAGAACCGACATTTTACTTTTAAGTACATAACTTTCTCATAATTCACCTTATTTGCACGAATGGACGGTCGGTAGATAGCTGGAGTCTGGTATTATATTACGTGAGAATACCGCTCAGATCCCAGCTAAAACTACCGAACGGCGCACAAAATAGACTTAACCATCGAGTCCGGTTTAAAACTACCGAACACGGATGGGGAACATTAATGTGATGCGGGCGGAACTCCCGACCGCTCTGGAAGTCCAGCGGTGTTCGTGTCGTCGAGTAGCCGTTTTCAGTTCCAGGCACTCGACGACCAAACACCGCTGAAGAGACAAAGGATCCAAGATGGCCGACCGCCGCGTGGTCGGTAGTTGAACGACGGCCACCTAGGAGAGCCTTTAATTACCGATTGCAACACTGTTGCAATCGGTTAACGAGCGCCACACGTCCCTTAATGTGTGGTCTATCAGGGGGGCCCGTATTCATTTCACGAACAGCCCGGATAGTCGCTGTTCGTGAAACGAAGTACATGATTGCTAGTGGCCAGTTGGGAGAGATATGGAGCATAGTGTGCTGATAGATGGCATTTGTGACGGTAGTAGTTTGTATCACCGTCCAATCTTCCCTTTTTCCCCATAAAAGAATATTCCCAATAATCCACAGGAATAAATATCGCTGGTATCGCCAAATAATCCACACATGAGCCAAAGCTTAATGCTGGAACAAGACTAATTTACTGGAAGCAACAGGCATTCAATTTAAACAGTAACAGACTCCTCCTCTGGGCCAGGCTAGATAATTGAGTTTCAGCAACATACTAAACTCAATTATCTGCTGGCCAGAAACATTACAATTTACAGCATTTTCAGAAAAGTACTTTCCATAACACATACAGTTAAGATTTACATCCCTGGGTAGCTGAGGATACTGGGAGTCACATATCCAAATCTCACGAAATTCAGTTCGGTAGTTTCCGTGTCGCATCGTGTGGAAGTTTGACCGGCTCGCCATGTGGTGGTATCCGCTTTACAGTTCCATGAAATCAGTAGCAAGAGCCGGTCTCCGTTCGCGTCTAATTACACAAAAACTACCATACGAATGTTGTATTTGGTTATATAGAAATGCTCCCCTTGTTCGGTAGATTCCACCTCCCGAATGCCAGTTTGATTCGTGAAGTGGAAAGTAGTCAGCCGGGACTCCAATGGTGACCGGGTGTTTGCGGAATTGCCATGCCGAAAACAGTTCCAGGCAAATCATGCGTAAGTCCCGCTGACCGCGTTCGTGAGATTTAAGATGGCCGCCATCCTTTGTTCTCGCCACGTGTTCGTATGCGGAATGGCGGCCACCTAGGAGCAATTAAGTGCGGTTTCCTCAACGTTCTAAGTTCTGATTGCTACACAGGGTGGTCTCTGTTCGGTAGACGAATACATTGCTCAACATACACAAACGAAACAAACTTATTATACAAATTTAAACTGCAGGGAGAAGGCATAACCGAAGGCACACAGGTAAATACATACAAATCCTTCACAGCATTGTACAATAAGGAAAGAAGAGTTTGATTACCTCCTCAGGCCTGCTAATCTCTATGCCCTCTGGGCCTGTGATACCCAACTCCAGCGTCTCCTTAGCACCCTGTAAAAGAAACACAAAATACTAGTAAATGAATGGAGAATGAGAAGTGCCAGGCTTTTGTTAAACTGTGCTGCCCATATGGTGAGATGGGGGAGCTTACTCATTCTTTAGAAAATGTACATGACCTGGGGGAGGTTACTCCATAATGGGAGTGTACAGTTTCTAGGGAAGGTTAGTACACACTAGGTCTTGGGACAGGGTACAATTTTTGGGGGATGTTACTCCATCTAGGGTACTGTACTCAGTCTTGGCGGGAGTGTACAATTTCTGGGGGAGGTTACTCCATATAAGTTAGTATACTCTGTCTTGGGGGAAGTTACTCCATCTGGGGTAGTAAACTTAGTCTTGGTGGGAGGTTACTCCATCCTGGGTAGTATACTCAGTCTTGGTGGGAGGTTACTCCATCTGGGGTAGTATACTTAGTCTTGTGGGGAGTATAACATTTCTGGGGGAGGTTACTCCATCTGGGGTAGTATACTCAGTCTTGGGGTAGTGTATGATTTCTGGGGGAGGTTACTCCATCTAGGGTAATATACTCAATCTTAGGGAGGTTACTGAGTCTTTGGTATTGTATGATTTCTGGAGGAGGTTACTCTTAGGGTAGTGTATGATTTCTGTGGAAGGTTACTCCATCGACATCAGTCTTAGATTAGTGTGTTATTTTGAGGGAGGTTACTCCATCTAGAGTAGTATACCATGTCTTGGGGGAGTGTAAACCTAGTGGCAGTAGGATAATATGGTAAGTTGTTTCCAATAGGAGAGCACCTCTCTGTCTATACCTGTGCATTGTTGCTTACTGAGCAGAAAAAAAAAAAAAACTCTTCACACACAGAGGATTACAGATGGACATGGTGGACACACTCACCTCTGAAACCAGGTCACCATTCTCTGCGTGGACTCGAGCAACTGCGCCAATGTCCTTGCAATGCAGGAAGACCTGGTACAGTTCACTGTCACGCAGCATATACAGGTCCTTATATGTCATAAACATCTGGAAAGAGTTCACTCCCTTCTCTCGAACTAAGGTCTCCATCTCTGCCTTCACCTGCAAGGAGCAAAAACAAGATCATGTGAAATGGAGTTCACAGAAATGCACGAGAAGGGGAAACAAGATCATCGGGAATGGAGGACTGAGAAATTCACAAGGAGGGGAAACAAGATCATCGGGAATGGAGGACACAGAAAAACCTTAAGGAGGGGAAACAAGTTAATCAGGAATTGAGGACATAGAAATACACAAGGAGGGAAGCAAGATCATCAAGAATGGAGGACACAAATATATGAGGAGAGGAAACAAGATCATCAGGAATGGAGGACACAGAAATACATGACGAGATGAAACAAGATCATCAGGAATGGAGGACACAGAAATATAAGAAGAGGGGAAACTATCATCAGGAATGGAGGACACAGAAAACACAAGGAGGTCAAACAAGATTATCAGGAATGGAGGACACAGAAATACATGAGGAGAGAAAACAAGATCATCGGGAAAGGAAGACACAGAAATATAAGAAGAGGGGAAACTATCATCTGGAATGGAGAACACATAAATACATGAGGAGAGGAAACAAGATCATCGTGAATGGAAGACACAGAAATACATAAGTAGGGGTAAATAATGCAGTGAAGTCTTCTCATAGTTTGAAGCTGCCCTTAGCAGGGTATGGAGGGAGAGTGCCAGGGTCTACAGGCTATGTATATCTTTTTAATCTAAGCAGTGTTAGCTGTGTGTTCTCATCCAATGTGCGTGGTCCTGGATCAGACCCGAAGGGGAAGGCCAAATGTGGCAGTGCCTGGGGGAGCCAGGTAAATTGTGAAACCATTCTAACAGATGGCCAGATGACATTGGGAGGGAGCCAGGTCACTCCTGGCATCATTAACACCAACGTGGGTTTTACCGGTCATGGTGCTCGGAGTGTGGTATTAAGGACACTGTACAGATGAGGAAATATTTATGGTGAGGGATTGGGGTAACACGGAAATGGGATGGTATAATACAAAATGATTCTATTGCTGCTTTTCTCCTTGATAAAGATTATTTATCAGCATATGAAAGTAATATATAGCAGGAAGTAAAACCAATCTAGTGTTAGTCTGGAGTCAGGGCATGAAGGGTATAGCAAGCCCTCTTTATCCTAATGGCATTACCTTGGGCCCCCACCAGGTGACGCCCATGTGCAGAGCGTAGTCACAGCAAACCTTGGGATCAGCCAAGCTGCGGCATTTCTCATACGCGTCCAGCAGTGAAATGTCCTTGTCGGGAAGAACTTGGCCAATAACCATGGTGGTGCCACCCATCAATGCTGCCTGCAAGTAAAATGGAGCACTGCTTAGAGAGACATTTATACTGAGAGACAGAGACATTTTTACTGAGAGAACGTCACAGAGAGAGACAGAGACATTCATACTGAGAGACAGTCAGAGAGAGAGACAGAATCACTAATAATAACAGACACATAAATACTGATAGAAATAAAATAGAGGAATTGGAGGCACACCCGGAACACACTATAATTCTTGAGTTCTGAATCTGCATTTATTCAATTACATTTATCACATTAATTTTACATTATATACCGTATATTCGCAATGTTCTTACAACAGATTATTTCAATACACTTTGAAAGTAAAAGTAAATATTTACATATTCCACACCCTAAAATTTTTACTACCTTCCAAAAATCCATAAAAATCTCACCTACCCTCCAGGATGTCCCATTATATCAGGGATTGACTCGATATCTTCAAGAGTCTCAGAGTACATAGACACACTACTGCAACCCCTGGTGATAAAAAACCCATCGCATTTAAAAGATACTATCCACACTTTACAGGTACTCAATAATACACAATGGGACGAAAATTCTTATTTGGTCACTAGTGACGTGACATCCCTATACACCATCATTCCCCACGAAATAGGGATTAAAGCAGTACAATATTTTTTACATAGAGCCAATTTTCACGAAGACCAAATCCAATTTATTTTGGAAGGTATTCATCTCATTCTCACCAACAACTTTTTTTGGTACAATGACACTTTCTACCTCCAAATAGGAGGAACGGCGATGGGCACCAAATTCGCACCCAGTTATGCTAATCTATTTATGGCATACTGGGTGGAACACTTCATATTCTCCGAACATCCCTGTCGAATTTGGTGTGCTATCGCCGATATAGCGACGATATACTCTTTATTTGGAATGGCTCGATCGAACTTCTAGATATGTTCAATTCTTTCTTGAGTGACAATGACTGGGGTATCGTATTAACTACCACATACAGTCAAACAGACATCCATTTTTTTAGATCTACACATTTTTATACAAAATAATTCTATTACTACACAAAACATTTTTAAAACAGTGGATACCAATGGATACATTGAAAAGAACAGCTGCCACCACAAACCGTGGCTACAAAACGCACCAAAGGGTAAATTCTTAAGGATTAGACGAAATTGTACCAATAATGAAGACTATAGACAACAAGCCACAAAAATAAAAGAACAATTAGTCGAGAAAGGATATAAGAAGGATCAGTTAACTTTAGAATTAGAAGAAGTTCAAAAGAAATCACGTTCAGAACTTCTAACATATAAAAGAAAAAATTCACAAGACACACAGATAAAAAAAAATCCCTTTTATATGTAATTTTAACGGCCAAAACAGAAAAATAAAAAAAATCATTAATAAATATTGGCACCTTTTACAAGATGACCCCATTTTAAAATAAATTTTACTAACACGACCGCAAATCACATACAGAGGAGCGCTGAATTTAAAAAGATCTTTAGTACAAAGCAGTAAAGGCCCGACAGCTACTAAACACATTTTTACACAAGGGAAGGGTTTTTACGGCTGTGGTACCTGCCTAGCATGCAGGTCTACGAGGAGTAAAAAGAGATACCTTACAAACATACAACAATATATTAATAAAGATTTCATCATTAGAGACCAACTCACGTGTTTCTCAAAAGGAGTTATATATATTTTAAAGTGTCCATGCAATCTTCTTTACATAGGTCGTACTATTAGATGCATTCATGTGCGTATTTCAGAACACATCCGAAATATAAGGAATGGGCTAAAAACCCACAGTGTCTCCAATAATTTCAAAAAATATCACTATCAGAATCCAGAGACCCTCTTTTTCTGCCCATTGATGTTTGTTAAAAAAGATTGGCGAGGAGGAAATTATATTAAAAAAATAGGGTCAGAAGAAATGAAATTTATATTTGAATTCAACACTTTAATACCAAATGGCTTGAACTCAGATTTCGAATTGTGTCACTTTTTTTGAAATACTCTTTGCACTTTAAAGCATTGTGAAGCGCTTTAAAGCACTAGAATATGGCACTTTAATTAAGTCACTGACACATCGGGTGAATAAAAGATTTTACAACAGTGCACTTTTATAGATTCATGGTTGCATCACCTTGTTTTCAATAGGACCCTAGAAGTGGATCCTACCCCTGTTGTATACTTTGGAATATATGTTTAGATATTGTTTATATATTCCTGTGCAATATTCTTAAGGTGTTGTTACCAAAGTAACAGATCAATATTAGAATACACCTTCCATACCTTTAATGTTGTAATAAGATTATTTTTTTCTGAAGACTACCTATTTGGATATGTTTCAGTATGAGAATTATCTGTTTATATCCCTGTTTTTTTCATTTCCACATATGCACGAGTGTGGAACGCACGTGCGTTCCACCGCACGTTCCAGTGACGTCACAAAAGTGCCGAAATGGGAAACCGGAAGTGACGTCACCGACGCATGGAACGCAACATCCGTTCCAAATGCCGATACCGGAACCCGGAAATAAGCCGCAAACCGCGGCATAAAAGACCACCAAACACCCCATAAGTTACTACAGACTGAGGAAGCCCCACACTAGGGGCGAAACGCGTATGAGGACCTTTGAGGACATTTGTGCCTGCTTTATTCAAGACCACTAAGGACATTTATGCCTGCTTCATCTGCACTTTATATTTTAGTGCTTTTTATGGACTTGGATAGCCATCTGGCTATTGTACTTTAGTTCTTTTAACTTTTTGTTGTGTTAAGAGCAGTCCTGTATTTTTTACCAGCATTTTACATCTAATAAATTCAGTTTCAAGAAAGAATTTATTTTTCCGTTGTTCCTGTTACCTTCAGAACGACTAAAGAAAGGACAGGGACGTCCTACTAAGTGTCCCACTGCAACACTCATGGGAGCCATATGATTTTATTTGGCTCCCGGCTTGTGAGTACATGATCTTTACCATCTTCCTTTTTTATAATATATTTACTGTATTACACTATATGTTATGTTTTTATTTTTAGGAAGCCATAAGAAGTGTAATCCACCATTGTATGTATTTTATACACTTTGGCTTATTTAGCACTAGCACTATTTAATTTGTTTCTAACATTGGAATTAGTGTAGGACCCACTGATATTGGGGTACTGTGACATAATTAGTATAGGAACCACCGATATTGGGGTACTGTGACGTAATTAGTGTAGGACCCACCGATATTGGGGTACTGTGACGTAATTAGTGTAGGACCCACTGATATTAGGGTACTGTGATGTAATTAGTGTGGGACCCACCGATTTTGGGGTACTGTGACATAATTACTGTATGACCCACCGATATTAGGGTACTGTGACGAAATTAGTATAGGAACCACCGATATTGGGGTACTGTGACGAAATTAGTGTGGGACCCACCGATATTGGAGTACTGTGACGTAATTAGTGTAGGACCCACTGATATTAGGGTACTGTGATGTACTTGGACCCACCGATTTTGGGGTACTGTGACATAATTACTGTATGACCCACCGATATTAGGGTACTGTGACGAAATTAGTGTGGGACCCACCGATATTGGAGTACTGTGACGTAATTAGTGTAGGACCCACCGACATTGGAGTACTGTGACGTAGCGGTGGGCTTAACACAATATGGACAAAGCCTTGTAAAATAGAAAGCTGTAATTTTGTGAGTGCGCTGCTCCGAAACATTTTACATAAATAATGATAGAAAGTTACACATACTGAAAGACAGTCAAAGAGACAGTAAGTGCACACTCTAAGCACCAAAACAACTTAATGAAACATTTTTTGTCTATATATCATATCCCTGCAGTCTCACTGATTAATTGACTGCCATTTAGGGGTTTATTCACTTTTGTTTCGGATTATGCTGCCCTAGCCACACCTCCCCTGATTTAACACCACAGCTTGAATTAACAAAATGGTGTGATTTGTACATTTGCACATTGTGTTTAATTGAGATTTTCTCAAATTTCTTCTGCTCTGTTAATTGCCTGGTAGAGCCTGCAGCAGCCTACTGCGAGTGATTAAGGTTCAATTAAAGTTCAATATTTTGGCTCTGAAGAGCCTTTGTCAAGCCAAAACCTTGCACATCATGCTACAATAAACCTGCATGGGATTATATTCAATTGGTGCTCGGTCTTTCTTTGCTTGGTAGAACGTAAATAAGCATAAGCCCTGGCTTCCTGGTTTAGTCAAAAGCTGCAAAGGTTTCAAATTTGCTGCATGCGTAATATAGCTTAAAGGGGCACTCTAAGCACAGTAGCTACTTCAGGATACTAAAGCTGCCAGAGCTGGTTGGACTGCCAGAGCTGGGGCAACGTAGGACTGCCAGAGCTGGGGCAACGTAGGTACGTTTAAAACTGTTCATATAACAGTAGAATGTCATTAGGTGGCTCCAGACAACATGAAAAGCAATGTAGTGGTTTTGGTATTTAGTATGCCCCTTTAATTCCCTGTTAATTGGTGTGGCAAATGTGCTGATGCCACGAGCTCCTGGAGTAGCCTGCTAGCTAGCCTCCTGCCCAAGGACTATGGGCCGTATACAAAGAGCCTGTTCGGGAGTTAAATCTCTTCAGGAACCATTACCAGCTTTCGCTGGATGCCCCTGGTTCGGCAGTTTTCCTTCATGCGAATGGAATCGAACACTAGCTCCCTGGCAGCCGTTCGCATGAACCAAACCCACAAATTGTCCTCAGCGGTACTTAGCCGACTTGGTGGGTTCCCGGTCACCTCAGCGGGACTTAGCTGCGAATGCTATGGAACGTTTTTTGGCATGGGGTAACCGTGCGGATCCCGGACAGCTTGGTCTGGGGTTTTGAACCACTCTGCATCCCGCCAGGAGAGCGCTTTTTGGAGCGAAGGTGCCTGAGACTAAGGGGAACAAACTCTACCTGAGACCCAGGCAGAACACCCCAGGAGGTCAAAAGCACCAAATGCCCTGGAACTGTTTTGGGCATAGGACCACGTGTGCGGCCGGTCAGAACTTTAATACAGTGGCGTTTTCCCTACACTGCATGGATCTGAGCGCTATTTGGAGAAATTGGGTGCTCAGATCAGGGCTATTTTGGAAAGTATTTTTTGTGGGGTTATTATATATTTTTATGATGTTTTGGGGTATTTTTTTGTTTGCCTCTTTAACGCAATTATCTCCCAGGCACAGAGATCTTTGGGAGGGGCTTGCATTGTATTATGTGAAGACCCCCTGCTGGTGGTTGTGTATATAAGCAAGCAACATGGCAGTAATAAACCAGTTCATTTGTACCCTTTCTCAAGTCTAGGCTGATGTTTGGGGTAGCTCAGAGTTATAATCATTGCTTCACTTCGGAACCTGGGAGACTTCAACGGATATACTCAGTCGGAGTATAGGGAATCCGTTACAATTGGGTTTACCCCACAGTTGGGTGATTATTCTCTTCCCTTTGGTAACATAATGTGGGTACAGGCGGGTTTTATAAATAGTACAAACAGGTTGCTCCAATATTAAAAAAAAAAGCCTAATAAAACAAATAACTAAAATAAAATAGGGAATAAAAATTGGATACTTTTTTGTCAATCTTTATATTTGCGTGCATGAATTAATGTAACAAACATTCCCGCTATGCCCCAACGGCTGAAGCGAGTTTGGCAATAAACAAAGCAGAACGATTTGTGGCATATATACATAGCATAGCATATACATAGTAACTTCACATTTTCTATAAATGAAGATAAAAATGAAAAGATTAAAAAGTACAGGCTGCATGATCAGGACTAGTACTCGTGTCTCATCAAGATAGAACGTAATTGCTTATGTGTGGAAAAGGCGTATAAGGCACGAGAGGCTTCACTAACCCATGTGGGTAATAAGGGTCATGCTAAAAACCTGCACTCTCAATAATGTGAAACAAGACATCGCAAGAGCAGGTACAACAAGGTTATATCCCCGGGAGGCTAAATTATGTGACCTGCCTCAGGGTAATAAACAACAGCTTTTGCGCTGTCTTGTGCTTGTTAGAAGTGTGATGGATGTGTCGCCGCCGCTTTTGCCGCTGGTACAGCCAAGGGCTTTGGAGGGTGATTCCGAGGTAAGTGTGTACCCTTTTGTGGAGGGGCAGCTGGGTGTCCTAGCAAGGCACGTTTCCTGCCTTGCTGCCATGTTGAGGCCCGATGTGCTGCTGCAGCTGTGGGCTTCTGTTGTTTGGTGGGGGTTGGCTTTTGCGATGAGTGGTCGTCCAGTTGAGTCAGAATAGGTTGGTGCCTCCTATTCTCCAGCTTGTGCCCAAAATTTATGATAATTCTGTCCAGCAAGATGTCAGATTTGTCCTCAATGTTGCCAGGGACCCACTCTGCATCTGCATTTTGGCATTATTGTCGTTTGTGGTAATTAATATGGCATTGCTTCCAACTCCCACAAGGTCGGGGCAGCCTCCCAAGGGTGGACCGGGATCAACCGCATCAGTCCGGGGGGAGGGGGAGGTGACAGGGTGACGGGGCTCCAGTTAAGCATTGGCTGCCATCGAGCAGCTCCGGCCCGGGAGATCAGCTGCCTCCCCCGTCCGGTGCACAGCATTCCGCATGAGTTGAGCTGTGCCGGCAGTTCGTTCCTTACAATCTTGAACGACCGTCAGTGGGTCTCAGTTGAGTAAAGAATCGTGTAAGTCGCTTAACTCATTCCAACTGAGGCTGAATGAGGGTAAGAACCACAGTTTAAGCTCGTAGAGGAGAGGAGCTCTAGCAAAGCACTTCTCTTCTCCAAATTAAAATAAAATTAGATACAATTTAAAAAAAAATAAGAGCCCAGAAATTCTTTATATGGCTTGAGTTTTTTTTACTTGAAAAAGTCTCTTGTCGAGACTAAATTAATCCATTATACGTCAGAGGAATAATAAATCTAGATTTTATCTTTCCACGTATAACGCTATCTTCGAACCTATAACACTATCTCCTATGCCATCTATATACCTTTTATATCAATTTGTAGTTTTTAAACTATCTACACTATTTTGTCTTGTTTCTTCTTTTTCATTGTACACCCTGTTCCAAATTATTATGCAAATTCTATTTAAGTTTCACAAAGATTAAATATTTTTTTTGTTTTTCAGTTTAACTCACAGATGGCGTTGTGTCTCAGGGCTCTTTTGATCACTGAAAACAATCTCGGACACCTGTGATAAGTAGATTGCCAGGTGAGCCCAATTTAAGGCAAAATTACTAAAGGAGGGTGTTCCACATTCTTAAGCAGAGCACCATTTTCATGCAATATGGGGAAGAAAAAGGATCTCTCTGCTGCCAAAAAGAGTGAAATAGTTCAATGCCTTGGACAAGGTATGAAAACATTAGATATTTCACGAAAACTTAAGCGTGATCATCACACTATTAAGAGATTTGTGGCTGATTCAGAGCACAGATGGGTTCGTGCACATAAAGGCACATTGAGGAAGATTTCTGCCAGATCCATTCATCGGATCAAGAAAGCAGCTGCTAAAATACCATTAACTAGCAGCAAACAGATATTTGAAGCTGCTGGTGCCTCTGGAGTCCCACGGACATCAAGGTGTAGAATCCTCCAGAGTCTTAAACCTTCTATTTGGCCACCACTAACCAATGCTCACAAGCAGAAACGGCTGCATTGGGCAGAAAAATACATGAAGACTAATTTTCAAACAGTCCTGTTCACTGATGAGTGCCGTGCAACCCTGGATGGTCCAGATGGATGGAGTAGTGGATGGTTGGTGTTCCAACAAGGCTGCGATGTCAGCAAGGCGGTGGTGGAGTCATGTTTTGGGCCGGAATCAAGGGAAGAGAGCTGGTCGGCCCCTTTAGGGTCCCCGAAGGTGTAAAGATGACCTCTGCAAAGTATGTGGAGTTTCTGACTGACCACTTTCTTCCCTGGTACAGAAGGAAGAACTACGCTTTCCGTAATAAAATCATCTTCATGCATGATAATGCTGCAAAGAATACCAGAGGTATGCTATGGGGGATAAATGGGGGATAAAAGGAGAGAAAGTTATGGTGTGGCCTCCATCCTCCCCTGACCTCAATCCTATTGAGAACCTTTGGAGCATCCTCAAGCAAAAGATCTATGAGGGTGGGAGGCAGTTTACATCCAAACAGCAGCTCTGGGAGGCTATTCTGACATCTTGCAAACAAATTCAAGCAGAAACTGTCCAAACACTCACAAGTTCAATGGATGCAAGACTTGTGAAGCTGCTATCAAATAAGGGGTCCGATTTTAAAATGTAACATGACCTGTTAAAATGTTTAAAAAGTTAAAATGTTGAGGGCGTGGCTTCGACTCTGAAGGGAGCAGACGCATGGCGGCTGAGCTCCGGCGAAAAACCACACAGACATCAACTTTAATGCGTCTGAACACCCGATTTCGGCAGCCAAAGCACTAGATATGGGGAAGAAAGCCCAAAAAATGAAAACCCTCGCTGGGTAAGGCTCCCACAATATCAGCGAACTGCTATTACAGCGGCCTAAAACCAAAATGGAGGCGCCACCCGATTCCCCTAACTCCTCCTCCGAGGAAGACTTCATGGACGCCCTGGACAAAATCTCATATACAGGTGGGCCCGCTGCCGAACCACCGCCTGAGGACTTACAAGCTCCGGCCACGAAAGGCGACATACAGGCCCTCATGAAGAATCTTCGGGCCTACTTCACCGCCGACCTCGACATATTTAGAGAAGAGGTTGCAGGGATCTTGGCCCGATCAAAGGCCACTGAGGACCGCATCACATCTGTGGCTCACCAACAAGCCAGCAACAATACACAGATACACCAGTTTAAGAGTCTCCTGTTTATATTCTAGGCTCCAAATGCAGACCCCTCAGAATCACCCTCTTTTATGGGCAAGTAGGAACTTTCATTGGAGAGAAACTTATTGATAAGGCATGCTACCTAATACACCACTGCTCGGTGTCGCGCAAGACACAATAGACAGCAAATAAGCTATTGACATGCTGGTACTGCACTCCAAATTATAAGTATGCAATTGACCCAAACCATATGGACCGATGCTGGAGGTGCAGGAGGGAGAGAGGGCCTACATTTCACCTATGGTGGGACTGTCCAATGATTTAAACTTACAGCACAAGAATACATGACATGCTAAGAATGTTCTAAGACACACCTCCTCCCCTTAGGCCAACTTCAATGCTACTATATCAAACTGCCCATCCAAGATCCTGTGATGATAAATCTATAACGATTCACATTTTGAACATGGCCAAACAAGTCATTCCACAGTTCTGGAGACAACCGGTCACCCCCAAGCTGGGAGTGTGGTTCAAGCAGATGGAGAAACTCAGAGTTAAGGTGGGGCCACTAATAAAATTACGGTGTACACGCTGGCTACTGACCCCTTTCAGGGAAGATTTCAAAGTCCAACTATAAGGGACTATGACAGATGACCACTTTCATAACCACACCTTATTTCCTTTTCACTTTCCCCATGTAATTTGTTTCTACATTCTTTGTATGAAGCGGAAGAAGACGACTAAATTACCAGTTCTGGAGGAACTTAATTCGAACATAGAATAAGAGTAACTTAGAATAAGTGCTAGCGTTTGCTAAGGGATACTCCACAGTTCGCGTCAGACTGTAAAAGAAGTGAAGCCATTTTTAGATGAAGAGTCCCACACTAAACGCTACAAATAAATAATGTAAAATACGTATGTAACCAGTAGATGGCGTCAGACGGTCATCACATCACATGATATCATAAAAAAGAAAAAAAATACACTAATATTAGTGCAGATCTTCTTTAACCCCTTAAGGACCAAACTTCTGGAATAAAAGGGAATCATGACGTGTCACACACGTCATGTGTCCTTAAGGGGTTAACATAAATATAACATAACATTATTCTATGTATATGGGTGTGAAAAGAGCTAGTATAGCAAACAACAGACTTTAATTGCACAATTAAAACAAATATAATAAAAAAAAAGTGGTAAAAATTCCCACTGTCGCTTACAAGATCATATTGTGAGTAAATGTGGATTTGGGCTTAATACTGAGTTCAAACGACCACCAACAGTAAAGTCCCATATCACACACACACATAACATGATGGTAAGTATTATGCATATGGTTTTATATGTTTTATATTACGACACTATATGTATGGGATTTTACATTAAGTTATATTTGTGTGAGATATGGGACTTTAAGGGACTACCAAGTTTTTAATGGAAAGCACTTTCTGAGGAGTAGCAATATGCAAATCAGGAACTTCGAGATTACGCCTATCACGGAGATTATAAGGCATTCCAGCCAGCCCTTATAACTTCTTCTCCAAGGCACCGTACGTGGTGTGCGGAGTTTTCTGAGAAGGGAGTGACTATCAGCGCTGCATCGACCCGAGACACCACATCAATCAGCCTCAGACCTGACCTTTTATACTTCATACTTCTATCAAGAGGCTAATAACATCTTTGGTTTACATTTCTGAATAACTCATAATAGCAAATGCTCTAACACAATAAACTGCATATATATAGTAACCCCTGGATGTTGAGCAAAAGTAACATCCCCTGGACATACTTGGAAACCAGAGTAATCTGAATGTACCTTTCCTGGTTAAATACTTTGATATTATTAGATAGGGTTCAAATATTACATATCAATATTACACCTAAGTGCATTTTATTGAAATGGTTAAAATATGTACTCTTCTCATCTCTCCTCCCAGTGGGAGGAGACAGGCATAAGCCAAGTGACATCATGACATACAATACCATTTTTATCCAATCAGAAAACGTACCCTTTTTAAACTCACTGTTCAATGAAGTGGGTTCCCCTCTGATGAGCCTGCTCTGGCGAAACGCGCACGTTAGGGGATTATTACCGGATGGCGCTCAGATCACATACATACAGTTCAATCGCCATGGAGCCAAAGTCTTTCATACAGTCTTTCAGTATACGGCTGGGCTCCATGGCATAGCTATCTGGGGTAGCATGGGTTAAACAGTAAAGTACCGAATGGAGCGTTGTTCGGATAATTGACTGGAGGTAGGAGAAGGGAAGTCGGCGGCTCAGCAGTGTTCGTGACTTTAACAGTCCGCAGAAAGGCACAAACCAGCCTTTCTGCAAGGAAAATGAACAGTGTTAAACATGGGGCCATAGTCCAGCGGCAGGAGGCGGGCGACCAGGCTCCTCCAGTGGCGAGGTTGGTTCCGCCGCAGTACCCTCTATTCATTATCTTATACTGTAATTTAACTAAATTGAGACAGTGTATATTTTTTGAAACAATCTCTAATGATGTTTTCCAATCGTCATAACTTATGTTAGTGTATAAGTCCTCCTTCCATTTATTTATTACGAAACAGATAATATTTTCAGGATCTCTTTCATATAGATCAGAACATCCTGAAGCCAATTTTTTTTATATTATTTTTATTTTTTACTATTTCTTCCAGTATTCCTTGTTTATTATTTTTTATCTATGAGTAGATGGTCCTTAAGATAACCCTATACTCTCATGTATGCAAATCCTTAATTTTACCATTTTCTACTATATTGTTAATTTCCTTTAACCCAAGATTAATCAATTTCTGTATATTTAAATCCATCATATTACTATTTAATTGATTCACATGAAGACTGGTAATAATTTTATCTTGTACCTCCAAATCCTTTCTAAGCTTGTTCCATATAGATATAACATTATTTAGAATTAGGCTGTTGGATTCAAATCTCTGTTTATGTTTATTCGTTTTCCAAAAAAGAGAACTTAACTCCTCCTCCCTTTTACCTTCATTTTATAAACTTTGCTCAATTTTATACCATATTTGATTCTTTGCAATATCTGATTGAGTTATAATTGCCTGTGAAATATAACATGCTTTCCAAGTTTGTTGTATCTGTGGGATTCCTAATCCCCCTAGTTTGGTCTTTAAAGTCAATTGATCAAAACGTATCCGTGGGCGTTTTCCTGCCCATATACATTTTTTAAAAAATCGATTGTACTAAAATCAACCAGCTTTCTGGGCAGTGTAAGGGCGCCATGTGGAAGAGATAAACCCATTTTGGGTATATATATATATGACCTGATCATATTAATTCTCCCCCACCAAGATGCCTCCACTCCCTTCCATTTTTTTTAAGGTTTTGCTCTATCTTTCAGCAAATTTAACAGATTATATTCCATAATTCTAGTTGGCTTGTTAGTAATCTCTATACCCAAACATTCTATAGAATTTTTACTACAATCAAATCCAAATTTTTCAAATAATTTAAGAAGTTGTGATAAATTGAACGGGAGTACGCCAGATTTACTCAAATTTAGTTTATATCCTTTCGCTGAACACACATATTGGGGATTCAAAACAGTAAAACATATCACAGCGATGATATTGTCAGTGAAAGTGACTTTATAATTGTTTATAATTGTTGTGATATGTTTTACTGTTTTGAAACACTAATATTTGTGTTCAGCAAAGTTTCCCGAGTGTAGCAGTACCCCCCATTTACATGTTTTATAGCATTTTTGAAAGTTACAGGGTCAAATATTTTTACATTGAAAATTGCCAGGTTGGTTCGTTGCCTTTCAGAGCGTATGGTAGCCCAGGAATGAGAATTACCCCCATTATTGCATACCATTTGCAAAGGAAGACAACCCAACGTATTGCAAATGGGGCATGTCCAGTCTTTTTTAATAGCCACTTAGTCATAAACACTGGCCAAAATAAGCGTTCAATTTAGTTTTTTACTTTTTTTCACACAAAAACAAATATGAATGCTAACTTTGGCCAGTGTTTGTGACTAAGTGGCTACTAAAAAAGACTGGAGATACCCCATATTGAATACCCTGGGCTGTCTACTTTAAAAATATGAACATGTGCGGTGTGATTCAGAGATTTATGACAGATAATAGTGTTACAATGTCACTATTGATACATTTTAAAAATTTATGTTTTGAAACAGCAATTTCCTACTTGTACTTATAGCCCTATAACTTGCAAAAAAAAAAGCAAAAAAGCACGGAAACACTGGGTATTTTTAAACTCAGGACAAAATTTTGAATCTATTTAGCCGTTTTTTCGTTAGCCTTCGTAGGTAAGTAAAAGATTTTTCAAGCAAAAGTCAAAAAACATGTTTTTTTTTTTCAATTTTTCACCATTTTTTTTTAAGTAAATTATATGACATTTCTTTACATAAATTATATGACAATGGTATGCAAAGAAAGCCCCCTTTTGTCCTGAAAAAACAATATATGACTTGTATGGGAACTGTAAATGAGAGAGAGGAAAATTACATCTAAATACCACAAAAGTGTTAAAACGTACAACATCGCAAAAACAGGCCGGTCCTTAAAGGCTACTTTAGATGATCTTATGGTTGCTACACGTCTTTTTTTCTTTTTTATCATAGAAGATTTAAATATATAGGGGAATTCCTTTGGGTTAAATCTGTCTTTATCCTTTGCCAACCAGTGTGTCTCTTGGGTTCCACAGATATGTATTGTCTCTTTCCTTAAGAAATCTGCAAGAATAACTTTTTTGTGGCGAGTTTAACCCCCTTACATTCAAAGACGCTATCTTAAGCATAACCTTACTATATCCATCCTTAGTCTCTCTATCGCAGGAAAATATTTACAACATAAAAAACAATACAATACACGACCAACACTCAACATTAAAATACCCTACTCTTTAACCATTCAGGACAGGACAGGATGGAAAAAATAAAAAAAGTTAAACCGTCCTGTGGGGGTATCTGAATTACATTACAGTATATGATCTTTAAATGAAACGTCCTATCAATCCACTTCTTTCTTCATATTACCTATATATCCCACTTATGTTTTAATTCTAAGAGACTGTTCCATGTTTACTCTACTAAACCATATTTCAACGGTATTATGTATTAACAGCGTACCTCTCTAAATATATCACTTTGTAACAATTGTGCCTGTCTCCCTTTATATTGCGTGATCATCATTACAAGTATCCTTTTTCTATTAAATGAACTAATAATCCCATTTTTCTTCATAATAACTATATATCCCAAATTGTTACTTATTTCGTATTTCAGATTTTCGTTTTAGTGAACAGTGCACTTCTACTACTTCATACCCACTTATTCAATCTTCTTATATCTTTATTTGTGAATGTCTTTCTTATTTTATTTTCCTAAACCATATATTCATTTCCTATGGTGCGCTTTTTCCTTCGTGTTAGCTATAAATTTATTTTAGTGTGTTACTTTATATCATGTGTGCCTTCCTCCGATTACTTGTGTATCTATTACGGTTCCTCTATAAGTACATTGAGGGTGATAGTCTAACCATCACTTATATTATATATCTATATTGCAACAAAAAAAAACAAAAAAACCTGAGTCTCTTTACCTTGTCCCCCAGAAGGGGGAGAAGGGGAAGGGAGTCCGGCATTATTTTAATTTATGCTGTAACCATAATGGTACGTTTCTGTTTTGTCTCTGAAGACAAGTCTTAATCCCACAGGGAATATCCAAGTATAGAAGTCCAAGTATAGAATATCCAAGTGTGAGAAGTCTTTCCTGGCCATTCTCGTACTTTTGGATAAGTCATTAAATATTTGAATTGCTTCATATTTTGAATCTTGTAATGACTTGGATCTCAGTAATCTGATGATTTCTTGCTTGGATCTATATGAGTGCATCCCTCAGGGCGTGTGCCGGAATATTACTGGCATTTGGAATTCTGTGGACCCTTTTATCCTGTTGTATGCCCAAAACTTGAAAAAATTATTTTAAGTAGCTGTCCAAATTTCCTGATGCCACTTTAATTCCTCTTTGTCAGGCCTTAAGCCTCCCAATGTCTCCTCATGCTTCCGGGTTTGACGGAGCTTAGCCACACCTCCATTGACGCGGTCTGCTATTTAATGCGACCGCACCAGCTGATAGATGCTGGATTATTGAAACGCGTACCGCACCTAACTCACCGGCTCACATACCTCGCTGAGACGACCACATGCTACTGGACCGGGCTGGAGGAATATTCAAGTCCCCAACATCTCTCCTCTTCACCGACAAGTGCCTGCACTCTCTGCAACCATTCACTGAAGCAACCGCCTCAGAGGAGAGCTGGGGACATAATCCCTCTACTTCTAGAAGCTAAGTAACTTACAGTCTCTGAGATAAGATGGATGGAATTTTTTCCCAAGTAAGTGGTTAATCTCATAAGAGCAGACATTAGACTGTGAGAGTAGGAATTCACTTTTGAGAAAGCTTCGGCGAAACGCGTCAAGTGAGGAAGAATTTTGGACTTTTATACAGGACTGGTTTTATAGTGTATTATTCACTTTTTACTAATTGTATTAAAGTATATATAATTTTTAAACTATCCAGTCATTTTTTTTGTCCTCCTTCCTATTTAATACTGCTTTGCTGCTATACCTGGGTCCACTATATCCCGAGGTGGGGATTATTCCACCTGAAATTCTCCAAACTAGAGCAGGTCGTTGCTCTAGTATATGTAAGTAGGATCATCTACTCTTACTACAATATTTTTATTTACGTACTAGACCATGTGGCGTATTTTACTCTTGTTTTTCATATAACGAATACTTACACCTATAAACTCACCAACGATCTGGAACCTCAAGCCAACAAGCCTGTCACTCAGCCAACAAGTTACTCCGCTGGCCAGTATTTCTACTAAACGTATGTACAATTTCTGATCTCTAGCGCTGTTCACCTTTCTATTTTATCTGTCCATTTATCACAAGGTAGAGGGAACACCTTGTTGGTGAACTGCTGCTCACCCTTGAGAAGAGAGCGCTTATTACCCTTTTGCATCTGAGATAAGAGCTAACAATGCTAAAGCTTTATTTCAACTTACTAAAGTCTGCTATCAAGTTGTCCAGCAAGCCTGCTACAGCTTTCCTCAAATCAAGTATTATTCAAGTTCAGCTGTACCTGTCTTGCTACAGAAAGTCTTATTTCTTCATACTAAAGTCTGCTTTCAAGTTGTCCAGCAAGCCTGCTACAGCTTTCCTCAAATCAAGTATTATTCAAGTTCAGCTGTACCGGTCTTGCTACAGAAAGTCTTTATTTCAACTTACTAAAATCTGCTATCAAGTT
This sequence comes from Pelobates fuscus, assembly GCF_036172605.1. Lineage (NCBI taxonomy): Eukaryota > Metazoa > Chordata > Amphibia > Anura > Pelobatidae > Pelobates > Pelobates fuscus. The sequence continues at coordinate 6,726,490 of NC_086318.1, read as the reverse complement.
GTCCAGCAAGCCTGCTACAGCATCCCTCAATACAAGTACTATTTAAGTTCTGCTGCACCAGTCTTGCTACTGATAATTCCAATGTATACAATCTCTTATAATTTGAACTGTTAACAAGAATTACGGACTCTAATGAATTCTGAACCTTGTCATTGCTAACTGAAGCAAACCGTTTATTATTTAAAGAAACAGTACCTGTAATTCTGGAACTGAAGTCTCACTTCCATCTAAGTGTCTTAATAAAATATCAAAGTCCAAAGAAATCTGCAGTTGTGTTCCACATCATTTACTGTGAACGTGACACTCTTATTCTGATGTTGTTTCTCTTGGCTGTCAGTCATTTTGGCTTCTAGTATAGCGATTTTCTTTTCCATGTCCCGTATCTTCTCTTCCTGTGCACCATATTGTACAATTGAATGCTCCGTTTTATCTTCCAGTGCACTCACTTTCACTGTAATTTTGGATATCTCCAACTTAATATCATCTACCATTAGGTGCATTTCCTTCTTTATATTTTCTAATGGTGCTTGTAAACATGCATTTAGGAATTCTTTGCCTTTAGTAGAACTCTCCATGCGATCTCTCTCGTTACTCCTCTGAGTTAGGGACTGTGACTTGTCTTCATTGGAGATCTCTATATCATGTAAACTTACTCTCTTCTCCATTATCGCTTTCTCTTGAGGCGAGAAGTAATTTGATAGTTGTTTCTCCACTTTGTGGTCTAGCTTCTTTTCTCTTCTATTTCCCTGTTTGGATCATTTTTCTTGGTTGCCATTACCATGCACCCATAAGTGTATCACAAAAAAATAATAATTCTCTTTCCTTCTCTCCTCCTTAATCTCCGGCATAGTAGCAGTGACCCACAGGTGCTCGCCCAATTAACTGCCATTCATTTCTTTTACTTAATTTCCTTAGTTTTTCAGAAATTCTCATATCAGGCAGCTTTCCAATATTTAAATGTCTCCGCTATAAACTCACACGTTTTAAAGTAATATACTGTGTTATCTAGCTACCATCAGAGCGATCATATAATATCCGGTGCTTCAATGTCTTGCTGTACCATAATCCAATGCAGTATAGAAACTGAATATGTTGATTGCTGAATGTTGATTCATTAGTGTGATTTAGATTGAGCTTCTCCACCCATTGCCCTCTTACACAGTGCCTGCAATATCACTATGTGCAAATATATTAGGGCTTCACAAAGCAACCCTAAACTTGCTGCTGGAAGACCTCGCTTTATATCAGAGAGTTTTCCATTGTCGGAATTCTTTCTTAACGGCTCTCACAGACACATTTCTTATGCTGTAATTATCCTACGTCTATTGAGTCTTTATGTATCAAGAGTCACAGATTTAAACGCTTCGCCTTTATGGTTTATGTAAATATTCAGTTTCTTAAAGTATTTACCCCAAATAGCAGCAGCATGTGAGGATTTTAAATAACAGCAGCATGCGAGGATTATATCTTAGCTCAATAGTGCAGATATGAGCCGTTATACTGGCATTTCGTTGAGGTGCATTTAAAAAAAAAAAAATAGATTCCTCTTAACAATCACTTGAAGCGTTCTTCCCTCTGTCCTCCTCTGCCCTCCAACGTGTCTGGTGTTTTTTCCTGCTGTAATAACAATTTTCAGTGTCTTGGACCGTATTGAGCTGATTTTCACCAGTCAGTCCGTAATGTCATGCTCGGTTTATCTCGCTTCTCCCTTGTCAGCATACGGCATCTCGCGCCTTTTTTACGCCATGCGTCCACGGCTGTTACCCCTTACCACCCGCGGGACGTGACCGGCGTGCGTCGTCACGTCATCGCTCCGCCCCCCCTCCCCTCTTTTTGCATTTTATACATATATTAATGTGGATCTATATCTATTACTGTGAGTGTCCATAGACTGGAGATTTAATAGACTTCACATCGGAGGTTGTGGGCCTCCCTCCAAAGCAGCAGATCCCAACCAAGTGAGCGGAGGTAGTCAGCCTCTCTCCCCAGCCAAAGACCACAACCAAGGAGAGGAGGTAGAGGTAGCCAGCCTGCCTCTCAAGCAGCAGAGTGCAACCCTGGGAGAAGAGGTAGTCTGCTATCCTCCCCAGAGGCCGATTTCAACGCAGCGAGAGGAGGTAGAGGTAGCCAGCCTCCCTCTCGCAGCAGAGTGCAACCCAGGGAGAAGAGGTAGTCTGCTATCCTCCCCAGTGGCAGATTGGATGCATAGAGTGTGTATAATTGTTGTTTTCGGTTTATGTGCTCTCCTGTCCTGCTGTTGCTTTCAACCAACTAGGTGGATTTGACTGTGGAGCCTGTACAGCGATATCTGAAACAGCTATATGCACCAGCCGAATAGCAGCTTGTGGTATGTACATGGGTGCTTAGCCTATGTGGTGGCCATTGGTACACAGGTGATCTCATGCAGAGAATAGGGAGGTTATTTCCTGTCTGTGGATGTGCGATTTGGAATTTGCTGAATATTTGTGAATAGAGACGCCTCGCACAGAGCAGGGTGTCTTTGTGTCAGTCAGTGTCAGGGAATAAGTTCCTGAATAATTCATAAGAATGTGTCTGGCAGCTGTCTCTGTACACTTCCTTTAGCCTAATTCATCTCCCTGACTCTGCCAGCCGCCACATTCCCTTTCTCGATACACATCGAAGGTTCTCTGATTGTACCCCGGCAGACAGACCTTCATAAGGGCAGAAAAAGGACTCCAAACATATCAGGAAAACCCCACTTCTGGTACGTCTCAACAAAAGGAAAGTGGAGCTTGCTGCAAGCCACCTAAATGGAGGTTTTAACACTATACGTTCAGGAATACATGTTTGTGTTCCTGACCCTATAGTGTTCCTTTAATAAATTAATAATAATTTTTAAAATAAAACACTTATACCCACAGAATGCAGCCCCTATCCTACCCCACATATAATCACACACTCTGCAACCACTACACACACACGCATTCTGCATCCACTACACAACCAATCTGAAAGGGGGCCTCCAGTACTATCTCCCACCACGGTGAAAGGGGGCCTCCAGTACTATCTCCCACCACGGTGAAAGGGGGCCTCCAGTACTATCTCCCACCACGGTGAAAGGGGGCCTCCAGTACTATCTCCCACCACGGTGAAAGGGGGCCTCCAGTACTATCTCCCACCACGGTGAAAGGGGGCCTCCAGTACTATCTCCCACCACGGTGAAAGGGGGCCTCCAGTACTATCTCCCACCATGGTGAAAGGGGGCTCCAGTACTATCTCACACCAAATGCTCCAGTGTTATCTCACACTTAGGGAAAATACGTTTCCAGTGTTATCTCGCAGTAAGGGAAAGTGAGGATCCGGTACTATCCGTCAACTGATGCTCCTAGTGCTCACATAGGACTCCAAGCACTGCACCAGACACCATAAGCACAGTAGACCCCACAAACCGCTGTAGCCTGGTTGGGGTCTCGCCGTCCTCCACCCACCCTGGACCCAAGACCAGGATCCAGCTTCCAGTGGGTGAACCTCTCCTACTCCAGAGAGCGTAGCAGGAACAGCTCTTAGAAGAGCTAGTGATTAGAACCCAGGGGAGTATAAAGAGTGTTGCAGTCCCCAGTTTGAATATAGCTGTCCCCTCCACACATGAGACGAGGCTCTATGTTAAGGGTGAAGAGGAACTGATTTTAATGGTGCTACACTTGGCGTTATAGGACAATCCCCATGCAAGGTGTACGCCCACATGGACCTTGTGGGGAACTGAGTTACAATATTCACAGACCATTAATAACAGTGTTACAATGCATGACACTCTCATATACAATACAATAAGCCTTCCCCTTTACTTAGGAGATAATTGAGTCAAGCACTATACTAAACTACATTAAACCCCAAAATTACCTTAAAACACATATAATCCCCACAAAAATAACATCCCCTGATATCCCTGAAATACCGTAGACCCCATAAACTGCTGTAGCCTGGTTGGGGTCTCGCCGTCCTCCACCCACGCTGGACCCAAGATCAGGATCCAGCTAACAGTGGTTGAACCACTCCTACTCCAGACAGCGTAGCAGGAACAGCTCTTAGAAAAGCTAGTGATTAGAACCCAGGGGAGTAAGAGTGTTGCAGTCCCCAGTGTGAATATAGCTGTCCCCTCCACACATGAGACGAGGCTCTATGTTAAGGGTGAAGAGGAACTGATTTTAATGGTGCCACACTTGGCCTTATAGGACAATCCCCATGCAAGGTGTACGCCCACATGGACCTTGTGGGGAACTGAGTTACAATATTCACAGACCATTAATAACAGTGTTACAATGCATGACACTCTCATATACAATACAATAAGTCTTCCCCTTTACTTAGGAGATACTTGGGTCCCAAAATTACCTTAAAACGCATATAATCCCCACAAAAGTTACATCCCCTGATATCCCTGATCTGGGTGACCAACATATCCAAAAATCAACCAGATCAGTTTAGGGGTTCAGCAATTTCGTGGAAGTCAGTTTTTACAGATCGCACGCATGGTCCCATGTCCAAAATGGTTCCATAGAATCGCGGTTAAGTGCCGCTGGGCGACCGACCGGGAACTGAAAAGTCTTCATGCCAAAAATAGTTCCAGGGCATTCGCGGCTAAGTCCCCCCTGAAGTCTATTCACGGTTTTGGTCCATGCGAACAGCTGCCAGGGAGCTAGCGTTCAGTTCTATGGAAAGTGCCGAACCAGTAGGAATAAAATATGAGTCTTTTCAGTCATTGACTGGGCCTGTAGTCTCTTGGCAGGAGGCTGGCCAGCAGGCCCCTCCAAGCACCTGTGACGAGGTTCAGTTTGTCACGTAGGATGGACTGACTATAGACACTATAGTCACCAAAACAACGTAGGATGGGAAAAGAAAGCATTTTAGTATCACTGGACGCAGTGAAGGCCTTTGATCGTCTCAGCTGGTCATTTCTCCAAGAAGTTCTCCAGAAGTTCAACTTCCCCGAACAATTTTTTAGAACAATTCAAGCCCTGTATAGCCACCCCACAGCCAAGGTCATAACTGCAGGTTTCTGCTCGGATGCCTTTGAAATAACAAATGGAACAAGACAAGGCTGCCCACTTTCGCCTTTGTTGTATGTTCTAGCGCTGGAACCGCTGGCCAGCAAAATAAGAAGTGAAATCTCAATTAAAGGTGTCAAGCTGGGCGGTGAAGAGTACAAATTAAGTCTCTTCGCAGATGATGTTTTCCTCACAATAACGGAGCCGCACATTTCAATGCCCAATCTCGTGAAACAGATAGAATTATACGGGAAATACTCATACTATAAACTAAATGTTAAGAAAACGCAAGCCATGGGTATAAATATCTCCAGGCCACAGCTGACAAGACTCCAAGAAAACTTCCCACTAGACTGGCGCACAGACTTCCTAACCTTCTTAGGCCTTAAAATCACAAAGAATCCAGCTGGCCTGTTCAAAGCCAACCACAGTTCATCCATCAAATTAATGCTACAAGAATGGGAGGGGAAATTCATATCGTGGATAGGTCGTATAGCAGCCCTAAAGATTACACTTGCCCAAGCTGCAGTATCTCTTCAGAACCTTACAGATCCCGCTACCAAAAAGCTTCCTCATCGAAGTCCAGAATATGTTCCTAAAGTTTGCATGGCACAACAAAAAGATCAGGGTAGCCACCAGAATCCTGCAGAAAACCACCACGGAAGGCGGACTGGGATTCCCAGATATTCAAGCCTACTATCAGGCAGCTATGCTCAACACTGTCTCACAAACAACGTCAACGAGCAACAAACCCCAATGGACGTTGATAGAAGCCCATTGGGCAGCCCCAATGGAGCTGCAAACCTATTTTTGGACCCCGATAAAATGGAGACCACAAACGCTCCACTTACTGCGTATGACCCAATTTTTACTAGACATCTGGGATTTACTCAAACACAAAATGACAAACTACCAACTGATCCCGTTATCTACTCCCCTAGAAGAACTAGCGAAAATAATCCCCACATTAGACAAAAATCCATGGCTAACACATGGCGTGAAACATATCGTACAACTGTACGAAGAAGGGGAACTGTTAACATTCCCAAAGTTGCTAAATAAATACTCATATCAGCGGCAATGGTGATAGCTAGGCTTTGGAAGAAGACAACCCAACCACAAATCAACAGCCTCTTCAACCAAATTAACACCAACTGGCAATATGAAACTATGTACATGCACCAGTACAGAGAAAAGAAAATCATTACCAAAGCAAACCTCATGTGGAAGGAATACTGGACCAAAGTACAGAAGAATCAAACCGAATTGCAAACCGAATTGCAAGAGTGAATCAAAAAACACTTCAAACCAAAATTACAAACATCACTACACCACAGACATAGAATAAGAAACATTAAAATCAAAGTATACGTTCGTCAAACAGACACCACACAGAACTACTAAACTCACATACACATAGCGGCTAACGGAATATCGGACACGAAAGATGAGGTATTAATAACACACCAATAACTAGTAAGCAGGGGTAAAAGGAGCGGCACTATAAAGTCGCATACTCTAGCAGTAACAACTACCTAGTAACAAAGTTTAAGCAAGCTACCCCAAACTGACAAAAGACACACTCTAGTAGACCACGACGTAGAGTAAGTCCTCATAATCCCGGACATAAGAACCACCCATTTTAACGACCCAAGGACAGAGCCTACACACAAGCCCCGGGTCTATGCAGCTATTACTATTAATATTGATGACAAGTGTAATATATGTACAACTTACTTAGAATATGTAATGGAACAAAACAAAAACTGATTTCGCTTCCCACCACCCCCTCTCCTTTTCTGTATCCCCCATACAATTATTACGGATAATAAAAATTGTCAAATTGAAAAAGAAAAAAACACGTGAACGCATACAGTTCTTCCAACTCTAGGAACCTAGCCAATTAATGTAGGGGATTAGTGTTCTTCAAAAACACACAAGTGAGAAGCTTGGGTGCATTGTTAGATTGAGGAGTGGGAAATATGGTACAATATGGGAAGCAAAAATTTAAGAAGAGACGATTATTATTATAATAAAAGGACGATGTAACGGACCGTTTCAGCAGACAAGGGGTTAAAATCCGTTTAGGCGATATGCCCCTTTCTGAGAGACAGGCACAGCTACTGCAGAACACCAAACTTCCGAACTGGATACAAAATAGCACTCCAAACTGGAACCTCACGAATAGCTGCTAGCAGACGAACAGGAAAACCATACATCAGCTTACACTCCTAGCAATCAGTCTCCAACAGCATACAGTGAATCCCCCCAAGAACGAGACAAGGCTTCGTGTTGAGGGTCAAGCAGTGGTCTGAGGTGCTGGCACACCCAGCCTGGTTTTTATTACAGTCAGGTACAAACAGAACACACCCAGGGGGAGGTATAAAACAACCAATAACATAATAGTACAGCCCACAGTTTCCCTCCCCTCTGCTTGGGAGATAATTGAGTTTCCTACTATATCTACTCAATTATCTCCAAGCTAAAACGTACACATTTTTATAACTTTAAAACCATACATCACATTCACATAAAAATACATATCCGCAATCAATCCATTCAGGGGAACAACATATTAAAAAATGGCATGAATCAGACCAGGGGTTCAAAAGTTAGTAAAAGTATCTTTTGTACCCCTGGCTGGCAGCATACCAATCTGGCTCAAACAGGTTTTACAGGGGCCTCTATCCTGGAGACAAAGGGGAAAGTAATCCAATTATCCAGGGCTAGAGGCAGACTCCATTGAGCACATGGTTGCAAAAAGACATAAAACACTTTAAAATACATAAAGTCACCTTTTACACATAACACACAGACATTTCACATATCCCCAGATAGCTGGGATCTGAGCGCACAAAACTACCGAATAGCGCTCAGATCCTATTCACACAGTTCAATTGCCATGGAGCTAAAGTCTTTCCCATAGTTTTTCATTATATGAATGGGCTCCATGGCATAGCTATCTGGGGTATCACCGCTCACACAGGGCAAGTACCGAATGACCCCACTGTATTTAAAGGGCCAGAATGAGTGACATACACTCTGGTACGGCCGAATACTGTTTTTAAAGGGCCCAATCTCCCAGGGCCATAGTCCAAAGGCAGCAGGCGGGCAGCCAGGCTTCTCCAATGCAATGTGGCGAGATTGCTCTGGTCACAGACGATGACTGTGTTGATTCCCTTTATGTATTTAAATGTTTCTATCATATCCCCCCTGTCTCGTCTTTCCTCCAAGCTATACATGTTAAGATCCTTTAACCTTTCCTGGTAAGTTTTATCCTGCAATCCATGAACCAGTTTAGTAGCCCTTCTTTGAACTCTCTCTAAGGTATCAATATCCTTCTGGAGATACGGTCTCCAGTATTGCACATGTACAGAATATTTGATTGAGTCCAAACCTCAACATCTGAGGAAAGGGATTTAGGGGTGATTATTTCTGATGACTTAAAGGTAGGCAGACAATGTAATAGGAGGAAAAAAGAGGAGTTAAGGGCTGCGCTATTATGCAGAAAGCAGTACCACAAATTAGAAACCAATTGAATGAAATGTATAATGAGCAAATGAAAAAACCTGGGTATAATAGTCTCTATTGAAAATGAATAAAACTAATGAATAAAATACACAATTTAAAACCATTAACGCGTTTAATGGTTTAATGGTTTTAAATTGTGTATTTTATAACAATAAAAGTTATTTTTGGTTACCTTTTTTATAGGACCAATCTTTTACTTATTTTATTGTATTTCACATACACTTTTACTATTATTATTCCTGGCATTTTTTATCTTTTGTTTTTATTCCAACTGTATCCTGTTCCAAGAAATCCATAGGTGGGGATAATTCCACCAGCGCTGTGGCAATAGAGCAGTATTTTCTGCTCTACTCTTGTGAGTATATTTTATTTCATTTTATTTATTTTATTGTTCTTACTGAGAGCACTATTTGCTGTTTCTTATACCTTGTGGAATACGACGGAACCCAAGCCGGACGGACGGACCTACCCCTCCAGCACATCCTTTAGTGGGGATCATACCACTAAGTGCCCTTCACCCCAGAGCTGGCCCTAGCTCCATCAAATGTGAGTGTACAATCCTCCTTTTACTTATTTTACACCCTTGGAGCAACAATATTTCACTATTGGCAGCTTTTTGTGTTTTCTTTTATCTTCACATATACGGATTATCTACAACCCGGACGGATCAACTCCTGAGGACTGTACACATACCCTATCCATATATTAGTGAGACTGCTTTTTTATTTTTTTATCATTTGATTTTTATTGAACATCTGGATGGACTGTTTTATTCATTAGTTTTATTCATTTTCAATAGAGACTATTATACCCAGGTTTTTTCATTTGCTCATTATACATTTCAATCAATTGGTTTTTAATTTGTGGTACTGCTTATCTGCCGTCACATACTATGTTTCTATGTGTGAGGTTTAAAAGCTGTGGTATGGTTTCTAAAAACCCATGTGAGTGTTCTAAAGCATGTGTAAGGTTTAAAAGCTGTGCTTTGAGATTGTGTGTGTGTGTGTGTGTGCACGGCGAAACCAACCTCGCCACTGGGCATTGGATAAGCCTGTTTGCCCGCCTCCTGCCTGCTGACTATGGCCCTTGGGTGATTTGGCCCTTTAAATACAGTATTTGGGCATATTGTATTTTATCATGCTGCTGCTGGCCCTTTAAAAACCATCTGGGGACATACTGTGACTTTTGGGATCAATGTCCCTTTAAGACTGTGTCCCCTGTCCCCCTAATATACTTTGTTTGTGCCCTTTTCCCACTTGGTTCAGTAAATGGGACTTACTGAACCAGGTACCACAACCAGGGACCACCCAGAAATGGAAGCGTGCAGACAATTTACCTCCCAGGCTGTGAGCCTGCTGTAGGTAAATTGCCGACCGCTGGGTAGCCGCCGTTCGCACAAATGAACGCGTGGCGGACCATCTTTTTTAATTCAAATGCAGTCAGCGGTGTGTGGAGCCAAATTCATGGAACAGAAATCGGCTACACAGTTCCACGAACACCGCTGCCCCTTACCTTCTCCTACACTGAATTTTCAGCTGCAGAGACTAAGTCCCGTTTGGCGATTCGAACGCATGTTCGAATGAGACTTAGTCATTTTTTCAGTGTGAAATAGACCGACCGCACAGCCCAAATCTATGGAACTGTTTTGGGCATGAAAATGTGCTTGCGGTCGGTCATAAAAGGACTTCCACATAACTTTTAACCCCTGGATGGAATTGGATGCATTTTGACTATGTTTATAATTAAAGTGTGCTGAATAATAATATGTAATTTTTATGAAGATTGAATGCACATTTTGAAAGTTACAGTACATGTGTAAAAACTGTATTTCTCTGCCTGTGATAATTACTTTAACCCATTGTGTAAGGTAATTGTATCACAGGCAGAGGGAAGGATTTTGTGTGGGAGTGTCTGTATTCAGTTCTACTTCACCCTCAATTTGGAGTTCCGTCTCTTATTGGGGGAATCTGCTACAAGGGATTGCTATGCTTGTCATACTCTCTTGCTATATCACTACTAAGCTCTTGTAAGAGCTTGTTCCTGCCTTGCTCTCTGGAGGAGTCTACGGTGGTTATGGTGTGCTTGGAGCCCTCAGGAAGCACTATGAGCATCCATTAACGGAGGTACCCAGTCGGGGGGCCCGTGGATCCGTTACAGTTTGTATGTGAGAGGGGTTTAGAAGTCCATATACGTGAAAAGCGGTCAACTATTCCAAATTAACAACCCATGTAAAAGAGAAGGTATGTTGATACATGTTGATACAATATGTGCGACAGCACACGGGTGTTCTCTCTCATATACCATGACCTTTCTCACATGTTACTGCCTCACCTTGGTCCCGTTGTAGAAGTCGTCCATGCAGGTGGCGTTCATGAAGGTCTGATGGAAGTGTGTGCTGGTGTCTATGCCCCCTGGGATCACCAGTTTGCCCGTGGCATCAATCACCTTTGCTCCTCCAGGAATCATGAGTTCCCTGCCAACCTGCTGGATAATGCCATTCTCAATGTATACATCCGCTTCCTGGGTACAGTCATCGTTCACCACCTTCCCTCCCTTAATGAGGATCCGGACACTCGTGGCGTTGGCGTGCATGATTCTATGGGAGAAAAAAAAAGTAAAAAATATGCATCCATGGTGTGTTATACCAAAACACAAACCATATTGTAACAATTGATACAAAGAAAGGAATTGCATTTATGTACTCTGTAAACTGTAACTGTATTACCTACTAGAAGTAAAGCCTATAAAGACTGTACTAATAGAGTCCAGCCTAATGTAACACTATGGGCTCGCTAATATTCAGGTTTGATAAAAAAAAAAAAAACAATAGAACGTTTTGCATCGTTGTGGAACCTAAGCCTTGCTCATTGGCTCCACCCCCTTTTCGCGCACTGCTCCCGGTGGCTCACTAGGCCAGTCCGGTACACAATGTGAGCTGAGCTGCAGTGAGACAGTGGCTGCAGAGTGGGGGACAGCCATGGTATAACGGCTTGGTGCCAGTCTTTCGGTTTTATTATGCTCTAACATCTCCTGTGAGCCCGCTCCAGGGAACACATCTTAACAAAGCGTGCTGAAAGAACAATCCCCGCATTTAGGATTCACTGGATACATCCTTCCCAGCCGCATTTAATTCCCAAGCTTTCTGACACTCTTACCTGGTTTCCTTTAGAGGGACACTATAGTCACCAAAACAACTTTCTCTTAATGAAGCAGTTATGGTGTATATATCATGCTCCTGCAGTCTCACTGCTCAATTCACTGTCATTTAGGAGTTAAATCACTTTGTTTGTGTTTATGCAGCCTTAGCCACACCTCCCCTGGCTGTGACTGACACACAAAAGGAAAACAAAATGGTTTCATTTTCAATCAAATGTAACTTACTTGAAAGTTCAATTTACAGAGTAAAAAAGTATACAATAAGTGCCAGGAATACAAATCTGTATTCCTGGCACTATAGCTCCCTCATGCCCCCCACTGCGGTAAATAAAGGGTTAAAAACTCTTTATTTAGTTACTTGGTGCTGGGTCGTGGCTCCGCTTTGCTTTTCGTCCCACAATGACAGGGTGCAAATGCGCATGCGCGGCAAATGAATCAATGCTTTCCTATGGGGGAAATCTGTCGCTGGATGTCCTCATGCAGAACGTGAGGACGTCCAGTGTCAGATACCGGAAAAGCAGGAGATAAGAAGAAATTCTACATTAAACATAATTTGCACTAAAGGAAGTGTAAACATTAGATGACTCTTTAAAGGAAAATTTGTGTTTTTGCAGCCCACATAAACTTAAACCTTGTGTATTTGGCCCATGCTAGCCTTTGAGTTTGACATGCCTAATGCGCGGCATACAGCTTAATGCACGGTAAATCAAGATACGGAAAATTATAAACTTTGAGACCTAATCCCTGTAAGGGTAACAGAAAACGGGAGACTATGGAACTGATAGTTATTACACACTGTGTATGAAATGTATCTGATAGTTATTACACACTGTGTATGAAATGTATCTGATAGTTATTACACACTGTGTATGAAATGTATTCGTTACTATGGAACTGATAGTTATTACACACTGTGTATGAAATGTATCTGATAGTTATTACACACTGTGTATGAAATGTATCTGATAGTTATTACACACTGTGTATGAAATGTATCTGATAGTTATTATACACTGTGTATGAAATGTATTCGTTACTATGGAACTGATAGTTACTACACACTGTGTATGAAATGTATCTGATAGTTATTACACACTGTGTATGATATGTATCTGATAGTTATTACACACTGTGTATGAAATGTATCTGATAGTTATTACACACTGTGTATGAAATGTATCTGATAGTTATTATACACTGTGTATGAAATGTATTCGTTACTATGGAACTGATAGTTATTATACACTGTGTATGAAATGTATTCTTTACTATGGAACTGATAGTTATTACACACTGTGTATGAAATGTATCTGATAGTTATTACACACTGTGTATGAAATGTATTCGTTACTATGGAACTGATAGTTATTACACACTGTGTATGAAATGTATTCGTTACTATGGAACTGATAGTTATTACACACGGTGTATAAAATGTATCTGATAGTTATTACACACTGTGTATGTTATGTATCTGATAGTTCTTACACACGGTGTATGAAATGTATTCGTTACTATGGAACTGATAGTTATTACACACTGTGTATGAAATGTATCTGATAGCTATTACACACTGTGTATGTTATGTATCTGATAGTTATTACACACTGTGTATGAAATGTATTCGTTACTATGGAACTGATAGTTATTATACACTGTGTATGATATGTATCTGATAGTTATTACACACGGTGTATGAAATGTATCTGATAGTTATTACACACTGTGTATGAAATGTATCTGATAGTTATTACACACTGTGTATGAAATGTATCTGAATGTTATTACACACTGTGTATGAAATGTATCTGAATGTTATTACACACTGTGTATGAAATGTATCTGATAGTTATTACACACTGTGTATGAAATGTATCTGATAGTTATTACACACTGTGTATGAAATGTATCTGATAGTTATTACACACTGTGTATGAAATGTATTCGTTACTATGGAACTGATAGTTATTATACACGGTGTATGAAATGTATTCGTTAATATGGAACTGATAGTTATTATACACAGTGTATGAAATGTATTCGTTACTATGGAACTGATAGTTATTACACACTGTGTATGAAATGTATCTGATAGTTATTACACACTGTGTATGAAATGTATTCGTTACTATGGAACTAATAGTTATTATACACGGTGTATGAAATGTATTCGTTAATATGGAACTGATAGTTATTATACACGGTGTATGAAATGTATTCGTTACTATGGAACTGATAGTTATTACACACTGTGTATGAAATGTATCTGAATGTTATTACACACTGTGTATGAAATGTATCTGAATGTTATTACACACTGTGTATGAAATGTATCTGATAGTTATTACACACTGTGTATGAAATGTATCTGATAGTTATTACACACTGTGTATGAAATGTATCTGATAGTTATTACACACACGGTTTATGAAATGTATTCGTTAATATGGAACTGATAGTTATTATACACGGTGTATGAAATGTATTCGTTAATATGGAACTGATAGTTATTATACACGGTGTATGAAATGTATTCGTTACTATGGAACTGATAGTTATTACACACTGTGTATGAAATGTATCTGATAGTTATTACACACTGTGTATGAAATGTATTCGTTACTATGGAACTAATAGTTATTATACACGGTGTATGAAATGCATTTGTTAATATGGAACTGATAGTTATTATACACGGTGTATGAAATGTATTCGTTACTATGGAACTGATAGTTATTACACACTGTGTATGAAATGTATCTGATAGTTATTACACACTGTGTATGAAATGTATCTGATAGTTATTACACACTGTGTATGAAATGTATCTGATAGTTATTACACACTGTGTATGAAATGTATCTGATAGTTATTATACACTGTGTATGAAATGTATTCGTTACTATGGAACTGATAGTTACTACACACTGTGTATGAAATGTATCTGATAGTTATTACACACTGTGTATGATATGTATCTGATAGTTATTACACACTGTGTATGAAATGTATCTGATAGTTATTACACACTGTGTATGAAATGTATCTGATAGTTATTATACACTGTGTATGAAATGTATTCGTTACTATGGAACTGATAGTTATTATACACTGTGTATGAAATGTATTCTTTACTATGGAACTGATAGTTATTACACACTGTGTATGAAATGTATCTGATAGTTATTACACACTGTGTATGAAATGTATTCGTTACTATGGAACTGATAGTTATTACACACTGTGTATGAAATGTATTCGTTACTATGGAACTGATAGTTATTACACACGGTGTATAAAATGTATCTGATAGTTATTACACACTGTGTATGTTATGTATCTGATAGTTCTTACACACGGTGTATGAAATGTATTCGTTACTATGGAACTGATAGTTATTACACACTGTGTATGAAATGTATCTGATAGCTATTACACACTGTGTATGTTATGTATCTGATAGTTATTACACACTGTGTATGAAATGTATTCGTTACTATGGAACTGATAGTTATTATACACTGTGTATGATATGTATCTGATAGTTATTACACACGGTGTATGAAATGTATCTGATAGTTATTACACACTGTGTATGAAATGTATCTGATAGTTATTACACACTGTGTATGAAATGTATCTGAATGTTATTACACACTGTGTATGAAATGTATCTGAATGTTATTACACACTGTGTATGAAATGTATCTGATAGTTATTACACACTGTGTATGAAATGTATCTGATAGTTATTACACACTGTGTATGAAATGTATCTGATAGTTATTACACACTGTGTATGAAATGTATTCGTTACTATGGAACTGATAGTTATTATACACGGTGTATGAAATGTATTCGTTAATATGGAACTGATAGTTATTATACACAGTGTATGAAATGTATTCGTTACTATGGAACTGATAGTTATTACACACTGTGTATGAAATGTATCTGATAGTTATTACACACTGTGTATGAAATGTATTCGTTACTATGGAACTAATAGTTATTATACACGGTGTATGAAATGTATTCGTTAATATGGAACTGATAGTTATTATACACGGTGTATGAAATGTATTCGTTACTATGGAACTGATAGTTATTACACACTGTGTATGAAATGTATCTGAATGTTATTACACACTGTGTATGAAATGTATCTGAATGTTATTACACACTGTGTATGAAATGTATCTGATAGTTATTACACACTGTGTATGAAATGTATCTGATAGTTATTACACACTGTGTATGAAATGTATCTGATAGTTATTACACACACGGTTTATGAAATGTATTCGTTAATATGGAACTGATAGTTATTATACACGGTGTATGAAATGTATTCGTTAATATGGAACTGATAGTTATTATACACGGTGTATGAAATGTATTCGTTACTATGGAACTGATAGTTATTACACACTGTGTATGAAATGTATCTGATAGTTATTACACACTGTGTATGAAATGTATTCGTTACTATGGAACTAATAGTTATTATACACGGTGTATGAAATGCATTTGTTAATATGGAACTGATAGTTATTATACACGGTGTATGAAATGTATTCGTTACTATGGAACTGATAGTTATTACACACTGTGTATGAAATGTATCTGATAGTTATTACACACTGTGTATGAAATGTATTCGTTACTATGGAACTGATAGTTATTACACACTGTGTATGAAATGTATCTGATAGTTATTACACACTGTGTATGAAATGTATTCGTTACTATGGAACTGATAGTTATTACACACTGTGTATGATATGTATCTGATAGTTATTACACACTGTGTATGATATGTATCTGATAGTTATTACACACTGTGTATAATATGTATCTGATAGTTATTACACAGTGTGTATGAAATGTATTCGTTACTATGGAACTGATAGTTATTACACACTGTGTATGAAATGTATCTGATAGTTATTACACACTGTGTATGAAATGTTTTCGTTACTATGGAACTGATATTTTATAACACACGGTGTATGAAATGTATTTGTTACTATGGAACTGATAGTTATTACACACTGTGTATGAAATGTATCTGATAGTTATTACACACTGTGTATGAAATGTATTCGTTACTATGGAACTGATAGTTATTACACACTGTGTATGAAATGTATCTGATAGTTATTACACACTGTGTATGAAATGTATTCGTTACTATGGAACTGATAGTTATTACACACTGTGTATGAAATGTATCTGATAGTTATTACACACTGTGTATGAAATGTATCTGATAGTTATTACACACTGTGTATGTTATGTATCTGATAGTTCTTACACACTGTGTATGAAATGTATTCGTTACTATGGAACTGATAGTTATTACACACTGTGTATGAAATGTATCTGATAGCTATTACACACTGTGTATGTTATGTATCTGATAGTTATTACACACTGTGTATGAAATGTATTCGTTACTATGGAACTGATAGTTATTATACACTGTGTATGATATGTATCTGATAGTTATTACACACGGTGTATGAAATGTATCTGATAGTTATTACACACTGTGTATGAAATGTATCTGATAGTTATTACACACTGTGTATGAAATGTATCTGAATGTTATTACACACTGTGTATGAAATGTATCTGAATGTTATTACACACTGTGTATGAAATGTATCTGATAGTTATTACACACTGTGTATGAAATGTATCTGATAGTTATTACACACTGTGTATGAAATGTATCTGATAGTTATTACACACTGTGTATGAAATGTATTCGTTACTATGGAACTGATAGTTATTATACACGGTGTATGAAATGTATTCGTTAATATGGAACTGATAGTTATTATACACAGTGTATGAAATGTATTCGTTACTATGGAACTGATAGTTATTACACACTGTGTATGAAATGTATCTGATAGTTATTACACACTGTGTATGAAATGTATTCGTTACTATGGAACTAATAGTTATTATACACGGTGTATGAAATGTATTCGTTAATATGGAACTGATAGTTATTATACACGGTGTATGAAATGTATTCGTTACTATGGAACTGATAGTTATTACACACTGTGTATGAAATGTATCTGAATGTTATTACACACTGTGTATGAAATGTATCTGAATGTTATTACACACTGTGTATGAAATGTATCTGATAGTTATTACACACTGTGTATGAAATGTATCTGATAGTTATTACACACTGTGTATGAAATGTATCTGATAGTTATTACACACACGGTTTATGAAATGTATTCGTTAATATGGAACTGATAGTTATTATACACGGTGTATGAAATGTATTCGTTAATATGGAACTGATAGTTATTATACACGGTGTATGAAATGTATTCGTTACTATGGAACTGATAGTTATTACACACTGTGTATGAAATGTATCTGATAGTTATTACACACTGTGTATGAAATGTATTCGTTACTATGGAACTAATAGTTATTATACACGGTGTATGAAATGCATTTGTTAATATGGAACTGATAGTTATTATACACGGTGTATGAAATGTATTCGTTACTATGGAACTGATAGTTATTACACACTGTGTATGAAATGTATCTGATAGTTATTACACACTGTGTATGAAATGTATTCGTTACTATGGAACTGATAGTTATTACACACTGTGTATGATATGTATCTGATAGTTATTACACACTGTGTATAATATGTATCTGATAGTTATTACACAGTGTGTATGAAATGTATTCGTTACTATGGAACTGATAGTTATTACACACTGTGTATGAAATGTATCTGATAGTTATTACACACTGTGTATGAAATGTTTTCGTTACTATGGAACTGATATTTTATAACACACGGTGTATGAAATGTATTTGTTACTATGGAACTGATAGTTATTACACACTGTGTATGAAATGTATCTGATAGTTATTACACACTGTGTATGAAATGTATTCGTTACTATGGAACTGATAGTTATTACACACTGTGTATGAAATGTATCTGATAGTTATTACACACTGTGTATGAAATGTATTCGTTACTATGGAACTGATAGTTATTACACACTGTGTATGAAATGTATCTGATAGTTATTACACACTGTGTATGAAATGTATCTGATAGTTATTACACACTGTGTATGTTATGTATCTGATAGTTCTTACACACTGTGTATGAAATGTATTCGTTACTATGGAACTGATAGTTATTACACACTGTGTATGAAATGTATCTGATAGCTATTACACACTGTGTATGTTATGTATCTGATAGTTATTACACACTGTGTATGAAATGTATTCGTTACTATGGAACTGATAGTTATTATACACTGTGTATGATATGTATCTGATAGTTATTACACACGGTGTATGAAATGTATCTGATAGTTATTACACACTGTGTATGAAATGTATCTGATAGTTATTACACACTGTGTATGAAATGTATCTGAATGTTATTACACACTGTGTATGAAATGTATCTGAATGTTATTACACACTGTGTATGAAATGTATCTGATAGTTATTACACACTGTGTATGAAATGTATCTGATAGTTATTACACACTGTGTATGAAATGTATCTGATAGTTATTACACACTGTGTATGAAATGTATTCGTTACTATGGAACTGATAGTTATTATACACGGTGTATGAAATGTATTCGTTAATATGGAACTGATAGTTATTATACACAGTGTATGAAATGTATTCGTTACTATGGAACTGATAGTTATTACACACTGTGTATGAAATGTATCTGATAGTTATTACACACTGTGTATGAAATGTATTCGTTACTATGGAACTAATAGTTATTATACACGGTGTATGAAATGTATTCGTTAATATGGAACTGATAGTTATTATACACGGTGTATGAAATGTATTCGTTACTATGGAACTGATAGTTATTATACACGGTGTATGAAATGTATTCGTTAATATGGAACTGATAGTTATTACACACTGTGTATGAAATGTATCTGAATGTTATTACACACTGTGTATGAAATGTATCTGATAGTTATTACACACTGTGTATGAAATGTATCTGATAGTTATTACACACTGTGTATGAAATGTATCTGATAGTTATTACACACACGGTTTATGAAATGTATTCGTTAATATGGAACTGATAGTTATTATACACGGTGTATGAAATGTATTCGTTAATATGGAACTGATAGTTATTATACACGGTGTATGAAATGTATTCGTTACTATGGAACTGATAGTTATTACACACTGTGTATGAAATGTATCTGATAGTTATTACACACTGTGTATGAAATGTATTCGTTACTATGGAACTAATAGTTATTATACACGGTGTATGAAATGCATTTGTTAATATGGAACTGATAGTTATTATACACGGTGTATGAAATGTATTCGTTACTATGGAACTGATAGTTATTACACACTGTGTATGAAATGTATCTGATAGTTATTACACACTGTGTATGAAATGTATTCGTTACTATGGAACTGATAGTTATTACACACTGTGTATGATATGTATCTGATAGTTATTACACACTGTGTATAATATGTATCTGATAGTTATTACACAGTGTGTATGAAATGTATTCGTTACTATGGAACTGATAGTTATTACACACTGTGTATGAAATGTATCTGATAGTTATTACACACTGTGTATGAAATGTTTTCGTTACTATGGAACTGATAGTTATTACACACTGTGTATGAAATGTATCTGATAGTTATTACACACTGTGTATGAAATGTATTCGTTACTATGGAACTGATAGTTATTACACACTGTGTATGAAATGTATCTGATAGTTATTACACACTGTGTATGAAATGTATCTGATAGTTATTACACACTGTGTATGTTATGTATCTGATAGTTCTTACACACTGTGTATGAAATGTATTCGTTACTATGGAACTGATAGTTATTACACACTGTGTATGAAATGTATCTGATAGCTATTACACACTGTGTATGTTATGTATCTGATAGTTATTACACACTGTGTATGAAATGTATTCGTTACTATGGAACTGATAGTTATTATACACTGTGTATGATATGTATCTGATAGTTATTACACACGGTGTATGAAATGTATCTGATAGTTATTACACACTGTGTATGAAATGTATCTGATAGTTATTACACACTGTGTATGAAATGTATCTGAATGTTATTACACACTGTGTATGAAATGTATCTGAATGTTATTACACACTGTGTATGAAATGTATCTGATAGTTATTACACACTGTGTATGAAATGTATCTGATAGTTATTACACACTGTGTATGAAATGTATCTGATAGTTATTACACACTGTGTATGAAATGTATTCGTTACTATGGAACTGATAGTTATTATACACGGTGTATGAAATGTATTCGTTAATATGGAACTGATAGTTATTATACACAGTGTATGAAATGTATTCGTTACTATGGAACTGATAGTTATTACACACTGTGTATGAAATGTATCTGATAGTTATTACACACTGTGTATGAAATGTATTCGTTACTATGGAACTAATAGTTATTATACACGGTGTATGAAATGTATTCGTTAATATGGAACTGATAGTTATTATACACGGTGTATGAAATGTATTCGTTACTATGGAACTGATAGTTATTACACACTGTGTATGAAATGTATCTGAATGTTATTACACACTGTGTATGAAATGTATCTGAATGTTATTACACACTGTGTATGAAATGTATCTGATAGTTATTACACACTGTGTATGAAATGTATCTGATAGTTATTACACACTGTGTATGAAATGTATCTGATAGTTATTACACACACGGTTTATGAAATGTATTCGTTAATATGGAACTGATAGTTATTATACACGGTGTATGAAATGTATTCGTTAATATGGAACTGATAGTTATTATACACAGTGTATGAAATGTATTCGTTACTATGGAACTGATAGTTATTACACACTGTGTATGAAATGTATCTGATAGTTATTACACACTGTGTATGAAATGTATTCGTTACTATGGAACTAATAGTTATTATACACGGTGTATGAAATGTATTCGTTAATATGGAACTGATAGTTATTATACACGGTGTATGAAATGTATTCGTTACTATGGAACTGATAGTTATTACACACTGTGTATGAAATGTATCTGAATGTTATTACACACTGTGTATGAAATGTATCTGAATGTTATTACACACTGTGTATGAAATGTATCTGATAGTTATTACACACTGTGTATGAAATGTATCTGATAGTTATTACACACTGTGTATGAAATGTATCTGATAGTTATTACACACACGGTTTATGAAATGTATTCGTTAATATGGAACTGATAGTTATTATACACGGTGTATGAAATGTATTCGTTAATATGGAACTGATAGTTATTATACACGGTGTATGAAATGTATTCGTTACTATGGAACTGATAGTTATTACACACTGTGTATGAAATGTATCTGATAGTTATTACACACTGTGTATGAAATGTATTCGTTACTATGGAACTAATAGTTATTATACACGGTGTATGAAATGCATTTGTTAATATGGAACTGATAGTTATTATACACGGTGTATGAAATGTATTCGTTACTATGGAACTGATAGTTATTACACACTGTGTATGAAATGTATCTGATAGTTATTACACACTGTGTATGAAATGTATTCGTTACTATGGAACTGATAGTTATTACACACTGTGTATGATATGTATCTGATAGTTATTACACACTGTGTATAATATGTATCTGATAGTTATTACACAGTGTGTATGAAATGTATTCGTTACTATGGAACTGATAGTTATTACACACTGTGTATGAAATGTATCTGATAGTTATTACACACTGTGTATGAAATGTTTTCGTTACTATGGAACTGATATTTTATAACACACGGTGTATGAAATGTATTTGTTACTATGGAACTGATAGTTATTACACACTGTGTATGAAATGTATCTGATAGTTATTACACACTGTGTATGAAATGTATTCGTTACTATGGAACTGATAGTTATTACACACTGTGTATGAAATGTATCTGATAGTTATTACACACTGTGTATGAAATGTATTCGTTACTATGGAACTGATAGTTATTACACACTGTGTATGAAATGTATCTGATAGTTATTACACACTGTGTATGAAATGTATCTGATAGTTATTACACACTGTGTATGTTATGTATCTGATAGTTCTTACACACTGTGTATGAAATGTATTCGTTACTATGGAACTGATAGTTATTACACACTGTGTATGAAATGTATCTGATAGCTATTACACACTGTGTATGTTATGTATCTGATAGTTATTACACACTGTGTATGAAATGTATTCGTTACTATGGAACTGATAGTTATTATACACTGTGTATGATATGTATCTGATAGTTATTACACACGGTGTATGAAATGTATCTGATAGTTATTACACACTGTGTATGAAATGTATCTGATAGTTATTACACACTGTGTATGAAATGTATCTGAATGTTATTACACACTGTGTATGAAATGTATCTGAATGTTATTACACACTGTGTATGAAATGTATCTGATAGTTATTACACACTGTGTATGAAATGTATCTGATAGTTATTACACACTGTGTATGAAATGTATCTGATAGTTATTACACACTGTGTATGAAATGTATTCGTTACTATGGAACTGATAGTTATTATACACGGTGTATGAAATGTATTCGTTAATATGGAACTGATAGTTATTATACACAGTGTATGAAATGTATTCGTTACTATGGAACTGATAGTTATTACACACTGTGTATGAAATGTATCTGATAGTTATTACACACTGTGTATGAAATGTATTCGTTACTATGGAACTAATAGTTATTATACACGGTGTATGAAATGTATTCGTTAATATGGAACTGATAGTTATTATACACGGTGTATGAAATGTATTCGTTACTATGGAACTGATAGTTATTACACACTGTGTATGAAATGTATCTGAATGTTATTACACACTGTGTATGAAATGTATCTGAATGTTATTACACACTGTGTATGAAATGTATCTGATAGTTATTACACACTGTGTATGAAATGTATCTGATAGTTATTACACACTGTGTATGAAATGTATCTGATAGTTATTACACACACGGTTTATGAAATGTATTCGTTAATATGGAACTGATAGTTATTATACACGGTGTATGAAATGTATTCGTTAATATGGAACTGATAGTTATTATACACGGTGTATGAAATGTATTCGTTACTATGGAACTGATAGTTATTACACACTGTGTATGAAATGTATCTGATAGTTATTACACACTGTGTATGAAATGTATTCGTTACTATGGAACTAATAGTTATTATACACGGTGTATGAAATGCATTTGTTAATATGGAACTGATAGTTATTATACACGGTGTATGAAATGTATTCGTTACTATGGAACTGATAGTTATTACACACTGTGTATGAAATGTATCTGATAGTTATTACACACTGTGTATGAAATGTATTCGTTACTATGGAACTGATAGTTATTACACACTGTGTATGATATGTATCTGATAGTTATTACACACTGTGTATAATATGTATCTGATAGTTATTACACAGTGTGTATGAAATGTATTCGTTACTATGGAACTGATAGTTATTACACACTGTGTATGAAATGTATCTGATAGTTATTACACACTGTGTATGAAATGTTTTCGTTACTATGGAACTGATAGTTATTACACACTGTGTATGAAATGTATCTGATAGTTATTACACACTGTGTATGAAATGTATTCGTTACTATGGAACTGATAGTTATTACACACTGTGTATGAAATGTATCTGATAGTTATTACACACTGTGTATGAAATGTATCTGATAGTTATTACACACTGTGTATGTTATGTATCTGATAGTTCTTACACACTGTGTATGAAATGTATTCGTTACTATGGAACTGATAGTTATTACACACTGTGTATGAAATGTATCTGATAGCTATTACACACTGTGTATGTTATGTATCTGATAGTTATTACACACTGTGTATGAAATGTATTCGTTACTATGGAACTGATAGTTATTATACACTGTGTATGATATGTATCTGATAGTTATTACACACGGTGTATGAAATGTATCTGATAGTTATTACACACTGTGTATGAAATGTATCTGATAGTTATTACACACTGTGTATGAAATGTATCTGAATGTTATTACACACTGTGTATGAAATGTATCTGAATGTTATTACACACTGTGTATGAAATGTATCTGATAGTTATTACACACTGTGTATGAAATGTATCTGATAGTTATTACACACTGTGTATGAAATGTATCTGATAGTTATTACACACTGTGTATGAAATGTATTCGTTACTATGGAACTGATAGTTATTATACACGGTGTATGAAATGTATTCGTTAATATGGAACTGATAGTTATTATACACAGTGTATGAAATGTATTCGTTACTATGGAACTGATAGTTATTACACACTGTGTATGAAATGTATCTGATAGTTATTACACACTGTGTATGAAATGTATTCGTTACTATGGAACTAATAGTTATTATACACGGTGTATGAAATGTATTCGTTAATATGGAACTGATAGTTATTATACACGGTGTATGAAATGTATTCGTTACTATGGAACTGATAGTTATTACACACTGTGTATGAAATGTATCTGAATGTTATTACACACTGTGTATGAAATGTATCTGAATGTTATTACACACTGTGTATGAAATGTATCTGATAGTTATTACACACTGTGTATGAAATGTATCTGATAGTTATTACACACTGTGTATGAAATGTATCTGATAGTTATTACACACACGGTTTATGAAATGTATTCGTTAATATGGAACTGATAGTTATTATACACGGTGTATGAAATGTATTCGTTAATATGGAACTGATAGTTATTATACACGGTGTATGAAATGTATTCGTTACTATGGAACTGATAGTTATTACACACTGTGTATGAAATGTATCTGATAGTTATTACACACTGTGTATGAAATGTATTCGTTACTATGGAACTAATAGTTATTATACACGGTGTATGAAATGCATTTGTTAATATGGAACTGATAGTTATTATACACGGTGTATGAAATGTATTCGTTACTATGGAACTGATAGTTATTACACACTGTGTATGAAATGTATCTGATAGTTATTACACACTGTGTATGAAATGTATTCGTTACTATGGAACTGATAGTTATTACACACTGTGTATGATATGTATCTGATAGTTATTACACACTGTGTATAATATGTATCTGATAGTTATTACACAGTGTGTATGAAATGTATCTGATAGTTATTACACACACGGTTTATGAAATGTATTCGTTAATATGGAACTGATAGTTATTATACACGGTGTATGAAATGTATTCGTTAATATGGAACTGATAGTTATTATACACGGTGTATGAAATGTATTCGTTACTATGGAACTGATAGTTATTACACACTGTGTATGAAATGTATCTGATAGTTATTACACACTGTGTATGAAATGTATTCGTTACTATGGAACTAATAGTTATTATACACGGTGTATGAAATGTATTCGTTACTATGGAACTGATAGTTATTACACACTGTGTATGAAATGTATCTGAATGTTATTACACACTGTGTATGAAATGTATCTGATAGTTATTACACACTGTGTATGAAATGTATCTGATAGTTATTACACACACGGTTTATGAAATGTATTCGTTAATATGGAACTGATAGTTATTATACACGGTGTATGAAATGTATTCGTTAATATGGAACTGATAGTTATTATACACGGTGTATGAAATGTATTCGTTACTATGGAACTGATAGTTATTACACACTGTGTATGAAATGTATCTGATAGTTATTACACACTGTGTATGAAATGTATTCGTTACTATGGAACTAATAGTTATTATACACGGTGTATGAAATGCATTTGTTAATATGGAACTGATAGTTATTATACACGGTGTATGAAATGTATTCGTTAATATGGAACTGATAGTTATTATACACGGTGTATGAAATGTATTCGTTACTATGGAACTGATAGTTATTACACACTGTGTATGAAATGTATCTGATAGTTATTACACACTGTGTATGAAATGTTTTCGTTACTATGGAACTGATATTTTATAACACACGGTGTATGAAATGTATTTGTTACTATGGAACTGATAGTTATTACACACTGTGTATGAAATGTATCTGATAGTTATTACACACTGTGTATGAAATGTATTCGTTACTATGGAACTGAGTTATTACACACTGTGTATGAAATGTATCTGATAGTTATTACACACTGTGTATGAAATGTATTCGTTACTATGGAACTGATAGTTATTACACACTGTGTATGAAATGTATCTGATAGTTATTACACACTGTGTATGAAATGTATCTGATAGTTATTACACACTGTGTATGAAATGTATCTGATAGTTATTACACACGGTGTATGAAATGTATTTGTTACTATGGAACTGATAGTTATTACACACGGTGTATGAAATGTATTTGTTACTATGGAACTGATAGTTATTACACACGGTGTATGAAATGTATTCGTTACTATGAAACTGATAGTTATTACACACTGTGTATGAAATGTATCTGATAGTTATTACACACTGTGTATGAAATTTATTCGTTACTATGGAACTGATAGTTATTACACACTGTGTATGTAATGTATCTGATAGTTATTACACATGGTGTATGAAATGTATCTGATAGTTATGACACACTGTGTATAATATGTATCTGATAGTTATTACACAGTGTGTATGAAATGTATTCGTTACTATGGAACTGATAGTTATTACACACTGTGTATGTAATGTATCTGATAGTTATTACACATGGTGTATGAAATGTATCTGATAGTTATGACACACTGTGTATAATATGTATCTGATAGTTATTACACAGTGTGTATGAAATGTATTCGTTACTATGGAACTGATAGTTATTACACACTGTGTATGAAATTTATTCGTTGCTATGGAACTGATAGTTATTATACACGGTGTATGAAATGTATTCGTTAATATGGAACTGATAGTTATTACACACTGTGTATGAAATGTATTCGTTACTATGGAACTGATAGTTATTACACACTGTGTATGATATGTATCTGATAGTTATTACACACTGTGTATGAAATGTATCTGATAGTTATTACACACTGTGTATGAAATGTATTCGTTACTATGGAACTGATAGTTATATCACACTGTGTATGAAATTTATTCGTTACTATGGAACTGATAGTTATTACACACTGTGTATGAAATGTATCTGATAGTTATTACACACTGTGTATGAAATGTATTCGTTACTATGGAACTGATAGTTATTACACACTGTGTATGATATGTATCTGATAGTTATTACACACTGTGTATAATATGTATCTGATAGTTATTACACAGTGTGTATGAAATGTATTCGTTACTATGGAACTGATAGTTATTACACACTGTGTATGAAATGTATCTGATAGTTATTACACACTGTGTATGAAATGTTTTCGTTACTATGGAACTGATATTTTATAACACACGGTGTATGAAATGTATTTGTTACTATGGAACTGATAGTTATTACACACTGTGTATGAAATGTATCTGATAGTTATTACACACTGTGTATGAAATGTATTCGTTACTATGGAACTGATAGTTATTACACACTGTGTATGAAATGTATCTGATAGTTATTACACACTGTGTATGAAATGTATCTGATAGTTATTACACACTGTGTATGAAATGTATCTGATAGTTATTACACACTGTGTATGAAATGTATTTGATAGTTATTATACACTGTGTATGAAATGTATTTGTTACTATGGAACTGATAGTTATTACACACGGTGTATGAAATGTATTTGTTACTATGGAACTGATAGTTATTACACACTGTGTATGAAATGTATTTGTTACTATGGAACTGATAGTTATTACACACGGTGTATGAAATGTATTCGTTACTATGGAACTGATAGTTATTACACACTGTGTATGAAATGTATCTGATAGTTATTACACACGGTGTATGAAATGTATTTGTTACTATGGAACTGATAGTTATTACACACGGTGTATGAAATGTATTTGTTACTATGGAACTGATAGTTATTACACACTGTGTATGAAATGTATTTGTTACTATGGAACTGATAGTTATTACACACGGTGTATGAAATGTATTCGTTACTATGAAACTGATAGTTATTACACACTGTGTATGAAATTTATTCGTTACTATGGAACTGATAGTTATTACACACTGTGTATGTAATGTATCTGATAGTTATTACACATGGTGTATGAAATGTATCTGATAGTTATGACACACTGTGTATAATATGTATCTGATAGTTATTACACAGTGTGTATGAAATGTATTCGTTACTATGGAACTGATAGTTATTACACACTGTGTATGTAATGTATCTGATAGTTATTACACATGGTGTATGAAATGTATCTGATAGTTATGACACACTGTGTATAATATGTATCTGATAGTTATTACACAGTGTGTATGAAATGTATTCGTTACTATGGAACTGATAGTTATTACACACTGTGTATGAAATGTATCTGATAGTTATTACACACTGTGTATGAAATTTATTCGTTGCTATGGAACTGATAGTTATTATACACGGTGTATGAAATGTATTCGTTAATATGGAACTGATAGTTATTACACACTGTGTATGAAATGTATTCGTTACTATGGAACTGATAGTTATTACACACTGTGTATGATATGTATCTGGTAGTTATTACACACTGTGTATGAAATGTATCTGATAGTTATTACACACTGTGTATGAAATGTATTCGTTACTATGGAACTGATAGTTATATCACACTGTGTATGAAATGTATTCGTTACTATGGAACTGATAGTTATTACACACTGTGTATGAAATGTATCTGATAGTTATCACACACGGTGTATGAAATGTATCTGATAGTTATTACACACTGTTCTCCCAGTAGCCTTGTGATCCATTTGAAACATTCTAAAGAGTTAATGAAAACAGACAGACCCCCCCCCCCCCTCCCCCCCCCCCATTGTCCTAGAACCTAGATGCATGACATTCTCACTTCTTGTTTCCCTGTTCCAGCTCTACCTTTCAAAGCTGGTCGGCCAGTGTGGCTTTTAATAATGGATGGATTCATGTTTTATTCACATGAGTCTTATTTTCTCGCCCTGGCCATTCTTTATACAGCCTGGCCTGGCATTCAGAATGCAGGAGCAGACGAAGAGCTCATCTATGAAGTGGAAGCTGATTTAATGACAGTTGTATATTCCGTACCATCTGCGGTCGTCAGGCATGAAATGCATCGCCGTGTCCTGTTTAAAGATGATATGTACCCTATTTCTAATGTATCAGTCTATTACAATGAAAATAATGCAAACAAAATTTATTGAAAAAGAGAGGCATGCCAGAACATTTCCAGGTTGCTATATTCTGAGTTTCCCCAGCAAATATTGCCACAATCTTTATACTCGACCTCAGAACTGACCATTATCAGAGAGGAACACCCTGGTACCAATGTGGCCCAGGCTGATCAAGGCTGATCAAACGACACCTGCCTGGATTTACCAGATAGCCAGTGTTTTGTGGCATACTTTACTTGGTCCTGTCTAAGCCCTCACACAGAGCATGAATCTCCTGAAACCTACTGTAACCGACTTGTTCCCTCTCTGTTCGGTTATCCGTTCTCCCCTTTTTAGCATCCCGAATGAAGATGATTGTTCCCCCTTTACTCGAATAGCGATTCCTTTCTACCAAATGGATCTGAGCGCTATTTGGACAACTTGGGCGCTCAGATCCGGGCTATTCGGGTATATAAGGCTTGTGGGGTTCCTGTAAAATATGACTATGTCTTGGGGTGTTTTATCTATGTTTCATCTAATTCCCTGAAACTGGGAGATAATGGAGTCAAAACAGAGTAACTCCATTATCTCTCAGACACGGGAACGCCTGGGAGGGGCTTGTGTATATTTTGAATGGAGACCCCATTCTGGGGCGTCTGTGCATTAAAGGCTGAGTTAGTGCTAAACAAAAAGCTATTCACTTCACAGTGCCCTGGTCCAGAGTTCCTACAGCCTCTACCTGGGGCTCCATTCCCAGTCAATAATACTATTTTCTATGACGCTATCTGATATCCAAAAGTTTTAACGCTCCTCCTGCTACCAAGGGTCAACTTTCTCCATATTAACATTGGTGCCCAGCTTATATTATCAGTTTTTGCTTTACACTATTTCACAAAGGATAAGTCCGCAAGATCCCAAAGTCCACTCCCGGGGAAAATCCCAGAAAAAACTAAGCCTTAAATTATTTCTGTTCTGTTCAACTGCTTTTCCATGCCAGTCTCCATTATTCACTCTCCCTCCTTGCCAGTCTCCCTTATTCACTCTCCCTCCGTGCCAGTCTCCATTATTCACACTCTCCCTCCGTGCCAGTCTCCATTATTCACTCTCCCTCTGTGCCAGTCTCCATTATTCACACTCTCCCTCCGTGCCAGTCTCCATTATTCACACTCTCCCTCCGTGCCAGTCTCCATTATTCACTCTCCCTCCCTGCCAGTCTCCATTATTCACTCTCCCTCTGTGCCAGTCTCCAATATTCACTCTCCCTCCGTGCCAGTCTCCAATATTCACTCTCCTTCTGTGCCAGTCTCCAATATTCTCTCTCCTTCTGTGCCAGTCTCCATTATTCACTCTCCCTCCGTGCCAGTCTCCAATATTCTCTCTTCTTCTGTGCCAGTCTCCAATATTCTCTCTCCTTCTGTGCCAGTCTCCATTATTCACTTTCCCTCCGTGCCAGTCTCCAATATTCTCTCTCCTTCTGTGCCAGTCTCCATTATTCACTCTCCCTCTATGCCAGTCTCCATTATTCACTCTCCCTCTGTGCCAGTTTCCATTATTCACTTGCCCTCTGTACCAGGGCCGGATTAAGAGCACACTGAGCCTGGTGCTGACAATTATAATGGGCCTAATTACGGAATCTTATCGACCAAAAACATTAAAACAATCATACCTCCCAAGCGTCATGTATCTGATGGAGATGGTGCTGGAGGGAAACTCATAGGATGCAGCTACAAGAAAACACATACTCTATGCTAATATATCTCTAATTTATATCTTTCAATTAAATCCATAACCCTTAACAGCAGTGTCCAGTGAAGCAGGCAGTCAATGGGCGGGATAAAAGGGTGGCCACCGGTGCGAATCACGTGACCAGACCTGCCAAAAGGGGAGAACATGCCCAAAAAGGGGGCATGTCTGTCCAAAGAATTTGAAGGACAGCCTGGCATGAATGCATGTTAGGCTGCCTGCCAATCATGCAGGCTGTCCAACTAAGGGCATACTATGCAGGCAGCACCCTGAGCTTGACATAAATGCGTCTAATGATGCGCTCACTCAATGCTTTCTAAGGACTGTCCCCTAGCACTCGCTGGTCCACTCATCTCCTTACCTTCTTACTAGCAGGCAGAAGTTCCTGGTATATAGTCTGAGACAGATAAAAGGTGTATGTAGTGAGTGTAGATGAATGGGGACATGTCACAGTGTTAGAGAGACCAACGTCTGCATTACCTAAACTAATTTTATTGTCAGCCAGTCCACACAAGTTTTGTTCCCATACATCCCTCTTAAGCTTCCAAACTTAAAGGGACACTATAGTCACCAGAACAACTACAGCTTATTGTATTTGTTCTGGTTAGTAGAATCATTCCATTCAGGCCTTTTGCAGTAAACACTGTCTTTTCAGAGAAAATAACTCCACTGGCCACTCCTTAGATGGCTGCTAGAGGTGCTTCCTGGGGCAGTACTGCCTAGTGTGCAGCACTGCTATTCAGTGTCTCCACCCTCGGCATGCAGACACTGAACTTTCCTCATAGAGATGCATTGATTCAATTTATCTTTATGTGGAGATGCTGATTGGCCAGGGCTATGACTTGTGCTGGCTCTGCCCCTGATCTGCCTAGTTGACAGTCTCAGACAATCCTATGGGGAAGTATTGTAATTTGCTCAGACCACCACTTCTGATGATGTCAGCAGACAGTCAGTTCAGAGGCAGAGCCAGCAGCTGCAGACTTGAATACAAGTTATATTTTACTATACTTAGGGAGGCAACAAGGGGGCAGGGTGGTGGTTTTAACATAATATGGTCAGAAATACATGATTGTGTTCCTGACCCTATAGTGCTACGTTAAGCAAGAGTATGTGAAGAGTAGTTAAGGTTGCCACCTTTCTTGGAACAAAATACTAGCCTTAATCCTTTGAATAATCACAAGGAGTGACATCAGAGTGACATCTGTAAAATCACCAACAAACTACTCACAGTTTGATTCTGCTGTATAGATGGATTGCTCCCAGTGTCTCAGTCTCGCAAGTCACCCAGTGTCTCAGTGTCCCTATGTATCACAGTGTCAGTGTCCCCATGTCGCCCAGTCCCCTAGTCTCCCAGTGTCTCAGTGTCCCCATTTCTCCCAATGTCTCAGTGTGTCCCCATGTCACTAGGACACTGAGCGACATGGGGACACTGAGACCTGGGGACACAGAGACCCGGGGACACTGGGAGACATGGGGACACAGACATTTAGGGAAACTGGGAGAAATGGGGACACAGACCCTAGGGACACAGACACTGGGAGACATGGGGACATTGAAACATTTGGGGACACTAAGACACTAGGGACACAGAGACATGGGAACACAGACACTGGGAGACTATGGGACACTGGGAGACTAGGGGACACTGGCTGGGAGACAGACACTTGGGGACACTGGGAGACATGGGGACAGTTGTGGACATAGACATGGTGACACTAGGCACACAGAGACATGGGACACAGACACTGGGAGACTTGGGGACACTGAGACACTAGATGGGGGACACTGGGAGAAACAGCGTCCCCATGTGTCTCAGCATCCCCATGTGTCTCAGTGTCCCCAAGTGTCTCAGTGTCTGTGTCCCCATGTGTCCTAGTGTCTGTGTCCCCATGTGTCTCAGTGTCCCCATATGTTCCCTAGTGTCTCAGTGTCCACATGTGTCCCCTAGTGTCTCAGTGTCCACATGTGTCCCCATGTGTCCCTGCTGCCTTTCCCCCCCATCCCTCACTTATCTGAGCTGTCGAGCTGCTGTCTGGACTCTGTGCTGTGTTGCTGGTCCCCACGGATCAGTAAGTAGTACAGAGAGGCAGGGATATGCATAGACATAAAATACTAGACGCCGCATTGACTTGGATCGGTCACAGTGTGATCTGCAGCATACACATGTCTATGATCTGCAGAGCAAGGTCCTCAAAGTAAACATGGTTAGTCTTAAAATCCACCTGGAGGGTGTATAGATCCAGTAGCATGATGTTTAATCCTGGGATATTAAATAAAATTAACTGACATTTGCTGCTTTAAGACCTCTGTGGTTATTTACGTTATCGACTAAGTTTACTCAATACATTGAAATTATTTGAATTTCCTGATTGAAACTATGCGTTGCATTCGGATTTAGGTTTGCTAAAATTATAAGTTTAGTGAACTAACCCCACAATCTATCATCTTAATATACATGTTTTAAACTGGGACTGGATCTTTGCCTGATTTGTAATGTATTTACTTTTCACCTATTTTTAACTAATAGGGATTTTGGAACTGTGCAAAATAAAATGTAGATATTTACAACTCTTTATTATTGTCAGCTCTGTCTTTTGCACTTTGAAGTCCGCATGGAGATAGCATAAAGAGAATAGGAGAACAAACAATCACATCAATATTTACTAAAGTGAGATTTGTCACTAAGGCAAAGTAAATTAAAAAAAAATTAGGGACAGAAGTCCTAATATATAGACATATAATACCACACTGGGTGACCGGCCCAAAATGGCGCCCGCATTTCATGGCCCCCCGAGGTCAATGCGGCGTCTAGGTATTATATGTCTATGGGGATATGCTGTAACTTCCTATCCTTGCCTCTCTCCACACACAGTGACCCCCTACTGGCCGGTGCTGGTATTGCAGAGTAATCTCCACTTATTCTGAGAAAAAGACCTGCATTTGTATTGCCAGTATTACTGCAATACCGGCACGGCCAGGCAGTCTCAAATACCGTATGTGCCAGTAAAATACCAGTCAGATGGCAAACCTAAGAGTAGTGTGTGTGTAAAAAAAAAAAAAAAAATGTAACATTTTTTTTTTTTTCTTTTTTTTTTCAATGGGCCTATTCCATGGGCCTGGGCCTGGAGCTGCAGCTCCATCAGCCCCTATGTTAATCCGGCCCTGCTCTGTACCAGTGTCCATTATTCACTCTCCCTCCGTGCCAGTCTGCATTATTCACTTTCCCTCCGTGCCAGTCTCCAATATTCTCTCTCCTTCTGTGCCAGTCTCCAATATTCTCTCTCCTTCTGTGCGAGTCTCCAATATTCTCTCTCCTTCTGTGCCAGTCTCCATTATTCACTCTCCCTCTGTGCCAGTCTCCATTATTCACTCTCCCTCTGTGCCAGTCTCCATTATTCACTCTCCCTCTGTGCCAGTTTCCATTATTCACTCTCCCTCTGTACCAGTGTCCATTATTCACTCTCCCTCCGTGCCAGTCTCCATTATTCACTCTCCCTCCTTGCCAGTCTCCATTATTCACTCTGCCTCCGTGCCAGTCTCCATTATTCACTCTCCCTCCTTGCCAGTCTCCATTATTCACTCTCCCTCCTTGCCAGTCTCCATTATTCACTCTGCCTCCTTGCCAGTCTCCATTATTCACTCTGCCTCCGTGCCAGTCTCCATTATTCACTCTCCCTCTGTGCCAGTCTCCAATATTCCCCCTCCCTCCGTGCCAGTCTCCATTATTCACTCTCCCTCTGTGCCAGTCTCCATTATTCACTCTCTCCCCATGACAGCTCCCACCCCACACACAGCCTTGTTAATGCTGCGCAGTGTAAGAATTACAGCTAATTCCCTGTCTATGGTCTGGCCATACCCTGTTAACACCAGGAAGACATTATGACATCACATCCTCCAAACGCTGCCATGCATGAGAGTTTTAATTTTCTGGATATTTTTTTCCAAAACCAAACAGTGTTACACTGGCCCAAGCAATGGGCAGAGCATGTGTGAATAAATGTGAGTGGACCTGGTTAACTCTGTTCAGTGTTTGCCACCATTGCCCGTCTTTCTATTTTTAACACCATACACCACTTATGGTGCCCCCGTGCACAAATCGTCAGTGAGTTACACAGCCCATCTTATAGATATCTACAAAATGGTCATTTACTAATGTGACAATTGTCAGGAATTCAAAGTGAAGAGGCTGACCTACAAACATAGCAGACAGAGAATAATTCCCAGTTCGGCCACGTTTGCTTTAAATTGAGTTTGAAGTGTCTCAGTTTAATGAAAGTGACTGTGCCTGCTCTCTGGGATACACACAGTGCTTTCTATTGAGGACTTGGATTGGTAGACCTTCTAACATGCAGAAGATGTATATTTTAATTTCAATTCTTTTTATTTCTAATCTCTATACTACAATAAATGGGGGACCAAATTCAGCCTCTAGCATCTCTATAATGCATCTCTGTCCTGTTAAAATCTACAATCCAGCCACGACTGCATAATTAAAGGCAATCTGACTGGTAAATGTTCTTTTATGACCCAAAAGGTTAATGCTATAGTCCTGACCCACACTGGCTTTAATAGTACTACTCGCCCAATCTGTATCTATCGGTTACTGAAATCTATTTAAAACATATGTGGGGTGAACCATGTGAGCTATTTACGGTTACATATGAATAGATCATATCATAATTCATTGGGAGTAACTGAGCCACGTTTAACGGACACGGCAGTGGTAGGAGAGATGGAGTATATGACTCCTAGCACAGCCCGGCAGCATTTATCCAGGGGTGCCTAGCAGTGCAGCAGGAGGACGAGCAGTAATACACACTGATACCAGCCTTATGTTCCAGATTCTCTCAGATCACAGACACAGAAACCACAGGGAGGCAGGAGACAGAAGCAGATTAATCTCGCCTTTCATCACGCTGAGCTGATTTGACAAAGACTCTCTATTCACTGCGAAGGATGAGCTTATCTGTGTGTCTCAGCAACCAGCATCTCACTCGGAGCTGGGTAATCGTGCATGATGCAAGGGGGTCGCTGACAGAGCACCTGAGCCCAGTGCGAGATGTACAGGAGAGACGTGCAAGATATGTCTAGCGGGCGAGACAAAGAGCCCAGGAGCACGTGGTGTCCTCATACTACATAAAGTATTAACAGACAGCAGCCTTATACACATCCCGAGCATTTGTCAATCACTTTACCGTGTTAGCCTTATACACATACCAAGCATTCTTCAATCCCTTTACGGTGTTAGCCTTATACACATCCTGAGCATTCTTCAATCCTTTACTGTGTTAGCCTTATACACATCCCGAGCATTCTTCAATCCCTTTACTGTGTTAGCCTTATACACATCCCGAGCATTTATCAATTCCTTTACTGTGTTAGCCTTATACACATCCCGAGCATTCTTCA
Organism: Pelobates fuscus; assembly: GCF_036172605.1. Classification (NCBI taxonomy): domain Eukaryota; kingdom Metazoa; phylum Chordata; class Amphibia; order Anura; family Pelobatidae; genus Pelobates; species Pelobates fuscus. Next base: position 6,689,153 of record NC_086318.1, on the reverse strand, counting down.
ATCCTTTACTGTGTTAGCCTTATACACATCCCGAGCATTTGTCAATTCCTTTACTGTGTTAGCCTTATACACATCCCGAGCATTCTTCAATCCTTTACTGTGTTAGCCTTATACACATCCCGAGCATTCTTCAATCCCTTTACTGTGTTAGCCTTATACACATCCCGAGCATTTGTCAATTCCTTTACTGTGTTAGCCTTATACACATCCCGAGCATTCTTCAATCCTTTACTGTGTTAGCCTTATACACATCCCGAGCATTCTTCAATCACTTTACCGTGTTAGCCTTATACACATCCTGAGCATTCTTCAATCCTTTACTGTGTTAGCCTTATACACATCCTGAGCATTCTTCAATCCTTTACTGTGTTAGCCTTATACACATCCCGAGCATTCTTCAATCCTTTACTGTGTTAGCCTTATACACATCCCGAGCATTTGTCAATTCCTTTACTGTGTTAGCCTTATACACATCCCGAGCATTCTTCAATCCTTTACTGTGTTAGCCTTATACACATCCCGAGCATTCTTCAATCCCTTTACTGTGTTAGCCTTATACACATCCCGAGCATTTGTCAATTCCTTTACTGTGTTAGCCTTATACACATCCCGAGCATTCTTCAATCCTTTACTGTGTTAGCCTTATACACATCCCGAGCATTCTTCAATCACTTTACCGTGTTAGCCTTATACACATCCTGAGCATTCTTCAATCCTTTACTGTGTTAGCCTTATACACATCCTGAGCATTCTTCAATTCCTTTACTGCGTTAGCCTTATACACATCCCGAGCATTCTTCAATCCCTTTACTGTGTTAGCCTTATACACATCCTGAGCATTCTTCAATTCCTTTACTGTGTTAGCCTTATACACAGCCCGAGCATTCTTCAATTCCTTTACTGTGTTAGCCTTATACATATCCTGAGCATTCTTCAATTCCTTTACTGTGTTAGCCTTATACAATTCCTTTATGGTGCAGATATAATTTTTCAATTCTTTCTGCACATGTATGCGTATAACTATCCTACTCATTACCTCTGCTGTTTACATCACTGCTTGTTTACTTTTAAATGATATAATAAATTCCTTGATAAAGATTTCAATTAATCAACCACTTTTCAGAGGGTATAATGGCCATCAACTTTAGCATTAATGTCAACTAAAAGCAGATGAAGTAAATAAAACAAATCTCATGCATATTCCTTATGTTATCTCGTTTAAAATATTTTAATGTGACAGTGCTCCTCGCGTCTCGTAAGAGGAATTCATTCTCAAACAATGTTGAATGCAACAGCTGTCCCCAAAATGTCACCGTGCCAAAGCAGGGCAGAATATTTCTGTGACGGACTGCCTGACACTCCGACCGGGTACCTCCGTCAATTGCTTTCTAGTACTTGCAAGCACCATAAGCACTGTACTGGAGCACCATAACCACAACAAACCACCACAGCTTGGTTGGGGTCTCGCTGTCCTTCACCCACCCTGGAACCAGGACCAGTATCCAGCTTTCAGTGGGTAGACCTCTCCTAGTCCAGAGAGCGAAGCAGGCTGCTCTTACAAGAGCAATCGTTGTGATCGAAGGGAGTATAGAGATTATAGCAATCCCCAGAGTGAATATAGCTCTCCAATCCCCCAAACATGAGCCTAGACTTTAATGGTAGCCACAACTGGCCATGCAAGGGGTACTCCCCCCTGGACCTGAGAGTAAGCTACAGTACAAACAAATACACAATCACATTGGCTCGCAGGACCAGGACACTCCAATAAAAATAGGTCAATCCCTCCCCTATGCCTGGGAGATAATTGAGTCAAGCACTATACTAACCTATTATCTCCAGACACAAAAACACAATTTTTTTTCCAAACACCCCAAAAGTACCTTAAAACACACAAAATCCCCACAGAAGTTACATCCCCTGATAGCCCTGATCTGGGTGACCAACATATCCAAAAATCACCCAGATCAGTTCAAGAATTTCTTGAAAGCCTTAATTTTGACCGGTCTAGTTCGGTAGTTTAGAATCAAACAAAATACCAAAACAGAGTCAATGTTCTTACCCTGGAGCTTGTTCCCCTTGTTCGAGGGACATTTCCACCGAACAGTGTATTTCTAAGTGTTGTAGAACCGAACGCAGGTGATCATGGAAGTCCAGCGGTGTTTGGGAGTTTCAGTGTCCGAAAATAGTTCCATGAACTTGACGACCAAACACCGCTGCCTGCGTTCATGCGAACAAGATGGCCGCCACCTCGTGTCGTTCATAGGAAATGCAGCCACCCAGATGAACACTTAGAACACTGCGGTAGAAATTGCTGCAAAGTGTCCATTAGGCTTAACAAGCTCCAGGGTGGTCTCCGGTACATGCGGCTGTTCGGTTCCCGAACCATATAGTTAAAATACACGAACGAAGTCTGTTCGCATAGTTTTTTAAATCTCTTTTCATCTCTGATTGTCTCAATATTTCTAACCCCAGACCTTATATTTCAGACTGGGCCCCTAATAAAAGCATTGCTTATCAACACCCAGTACTCACAAGCAACCAAGCCCTGCAGAAAAGCCTATACACACCAATCAAGACACTAAACCTCTCCTCACCTGAAATCCCACATCCCTGCATCCTTAAAGGACCACTCTAGTGCCAGGAAAGCATACTCGTTTTCCTGGCACTAGAGTGCCCTGAGGGTGCCCCCACCCTCAGGGACCCCCTCCCGCCCTGCTCTGGAAAGGGGAAAAGGGGTAAAACTTACCTTTTTCCAGCGCTGGGCGGGGAGCTCTCCTCCTCCTCTCCGCCTCCGTTCCTCCCCGTCGGCTGAATGCGCACGCGCAGCAAGAGCTGCGCGCGCATTCAGCCGGTCGCATAGGAAAGCATTCATAATGCTTTCCTATGGACGCTTGCGTGCTCTCACTGTGATTTTCACAGTGAGAATCACGCAAGCGCCTCTAGCGGCTGTCAGTGAGACAGCCACTAGAGGAAATAGGGGAAGGCTTAACTAATTGATAAACATAGCAGTTTCTCTGAAACTGCTATGTTTATAAAAAAATTAGTTAACCCTAGCTGGACCTGGCACCCAGACCACTTCATTAAGCTGAAGTGGTCTGGGTGCCTAGAGTGGTCCTTTAACTATGGTGGGTGGGTGTAAACGTCATATCTATATCACAAAACACATTTTCTCTTAATAATGTTCTCCCTTCTATTCTTCACTTTCACACTAACTTCTCTCATTACTAAAATATCCCTATCCTTCTGCTCACCTGCCCCTGGCTACACCATCTTCATTGTCCTCACTTTACTCCCCTCCCCTCTCTATTCATCCCATGCACACTACATATACCTTTCCAGCCTATCTCCACCAACTCCTCCCAAATCCTCTACATACATACCCTCCTACAAAACTTTCAAATCCTACTCCCACCTTCACTTCCTTTCTATCCTTCTGCTTCTAGCAGCTGGTGATGTCTCTCCAAACCCCGGTCCCAACTCAGCAAACCCACCACATACTAACTCAAGGAACCACACTAATCTCATACCCATCTCATGTTCCTCTAAATCCTCCTTCAATACTGCCCTCTGGAAGGCACGCTCTGTTTGCAATATTACTAAATCCACTGCTGTCTACAACCTCTTCATCCCTCGTTCACTAGATTTACTAGCCTTAACAGAAACATGGCTCTCTCCCTCTGACACTGCTACCCCTGCATCTTTATCCTTTGGTGGTCTTCAACTAACCCACGACACTCTGAATGTAGAGGTGGTGGTGTAGGGTTTCTCCACCTCACTGCTCCGTTAAACCTCTACCCACCCCCCCTTCCCCATCATCTGAAATTCATTTGATTCGCCTTTTCAAACCCTTCTCTGCTTACATTGCAGTTATCTATCGTTCCCCTCTCCTCTTCCTTGACCACTTTGCTGCCTGTCTTCCTTACTTCCTCTACTCTAATATCCCATCCCAATTCTCGGGGACTAAAATATTCCCATTAGATATTCCTATGTGCAGCTGGCTGGAGTGGTCGAAAACTAAGAACAGTTAGAAATAGAAAGGGGGGGCGGATCCTAACCAGCGAGCGGATAGGTCGTGCTTTGCCTGAGCTCCCGCCGAGGAAAGCATATTCCTTGGATTAACCTGAGACACAGCGGCATAAACCCTTGGAAAAATGCACCACCGTGTTGGGAAGCGTTACCTGAACTTGGCAATGCCACAACCGACACCAAGGACTACAGGGAACCGCAATGGCGAAGTGAGGCCTGCCGCGAGTGGCGACGGAGAATGGCGGTCGCTTTCCCGCCAGCCGCACGCGACGGCACAAGAATATGTACGGCTTCCACCCCCACCCCCCCCATGGACCGGTGGGGGAGCTCCCGATCCCCACCAGAAGGAGTGCCCCGCACCCCACAACCCCCGACCCAGCAAGCGACGCACACAAGCAATGTGGGGGGTGGTACCCCCAAAATGGCGGATAAAGCGTCTCTAACTCAGCGAGAAAAACCCCAATCTACCCAGCCGGGCAGTAGCGAAGACGAGAGGGACCCGATAGACATCATCTTTGACAACTTTTGGGTCCAACTAACGAATTGCATGCAGGCTGCTGGGCCAAGTCACATGAAGCTCGCAACACGTGCAGCCCCGACAAAGGGGGGTACTAGATCATCGCCTTCAAGCGCCTGGGATCACCGAGCCACATCCTCCCGAACCGGAGGCCCTCCTGGTCCGAGAGCAAGAGGGGATGTACCCCACAGATGCCAGCCACACTGGCGGAGGGTGGCAAAACCTCAGCGACGGCGACCAAGGAACAAGACCCACCGCGCAACCCCGACAGGGGAGACCTCGGACCACACTGGACCCCGAGCTTGTGGCACAAGGGCATCAGCTCTCATTAGGTAACAGGGCAGAAGGGTACAGACAGCGCACCTGGGTCCCAAACGGCACACAAGCCCACTAGATTTGATTTCATCCTGGGGACCTAGAGTCTGGGACGTACCGCTTCAGGCCTCCGACAAGGCGTGGACCATACAAGCCCAAGAGGCCTCCACACAATCCCAACGGATAAGCAGAGTAGGCTTTGGCTGACTACTGTCAACTCAGTGGACTGAGGCCGAGACCCCTCACCCAAGCACTGGAGAAGGCCCTGCGCAGCACCATGGACTCCCAGTATCATGCAGCCCCACTGTTTAACATGCTCTCTATATTATTTTTTAATACCATCAACCTAATTTTCTCTTATGCATGAACAGTATCTAATATCTGCAACACTCCATTTCCTCTCTCTGATCACCACCTCTTATCGTTTGCTCTCAAGTACCCCCTCACCCAACAGCCTCTGCCTAACCCTCCTCATCTCAAGAGGAGCCTTCATTCAATTGACCCCAGCAGTTGTAAGATTCACAACGGCTATCCATTCCTTCCCTCTCCTGTCCCTCACTGGCCATCTCCACATATAACACTTCTCTCACCTCTGCCTTGAACGCTGCAGCCCCGCTCCAAACATGCACCTCTCTCTCTTCTGGTGTTGTCCCTGCTGACTTAAACATGCCACTGTTGTACCTATCCTGAAAAAAACATCTCTTGACCCGTCCTTCCCCTCTAACTATTGTCCCATATCCCTGCTCCCTTTTTCCTCAAAACTTCTGGAAAGACTTGTCTTTACCTGTATGTCTTACTTACCTCAATTCCAACTCTCTCCTTGACCCTCTTCAATCTGGCTTCCGTCTTCTCCACTCTACTGAGACTGCTCTTTTTAAAGTTACTAACAACCTAATTGCAGCTAAATCCAAAGGACACTACTCTATATTATTATTGGTATTTATATAGCACCAGCTTATTCTGCAGCGCTTTACAATAAAAGTGGTATTTACCATATGAGACAATAACAATGTAACAGGAACAATACGTAGTTGAGGACCCTGCTCAAACGAGCTTACAGTCTAGAGGAAGTGGGGTATAAAAACACAATACTAATTTTTCTTGACCTCTCTGTTGCCTTTGACACCATTGATCATGCTCTCCTTCTGAAAACTCTTCAATCACTCGGTCTCTTACTCTGTCTCTCATGGTTTTCCTCTTATCTCTCCCAACACTCATTCAGTGTCTCCTTTTCCAGTGACACCTCCTTCCCTCGTCCTGTCTCAGTTGGAGACCCCCAAGGCTCTGTCCTTGGTCCCCTTCTATTTTCTCTTTATACTGCCTCTCTTGGCAAACTTATTACCTCTTTTGGATTCCACTACCACCTGTACGCTGATGACACCCAGCTATATCTCTCCTCCCCGGACCTCTCCCCTGCCGTCCTGCAACGTGTCACTGCTTGCCTTTCTTCCATCTCTGACTGGATTTCCTCCCGCTTTCTCAAGCTCTCTAAAACTGAGCCCATTGTCTTTCCTCCTCCTAATACTGATCATCCTGTTTCGCTCTCCCTTCAAGTTAGTGGTATCCAAGCGCGCTGTCTTGGTGTCATACTTGATTCAGGCCTCACCTTTGAGCCTCACATCCAGTATGTTGCCAAATCCTGTAAATTCCATCTTAAAAACAGATGCTGTAGTGTGTTTCTGTAGGGGCTGTAGTGTGTGTTTGTATCTAGCAGCAGCAGTGTTTGTATATGTGTGAAGATGTTACATTGTGTGTATATTAGGAGCTGTAGTGTGTATGTAATATTGTTTGTGTATAGGTGCTGTAGTGTGTGTGTGTGTGTGTGTATGTACCAGAGTGATATTGTTCGTGCATATGGAATGTAGAGTGTTTGTATAATTGGTATTGTGTGCATAAGGGGTATAGTCGGTTTATATGAGATGTAGTGTGTGTGTGTGTGTGTGTATAGGTGGTATGAGGGTATATATGGAGTATAGAGTGTGTGTTTATATGAATGTACAGTGTGTGTGTATAGCAGTATAGTGGGTTTATATGAGGTGTAGTGTGTGTGTGTGTGTGTGTGTGTGTACAGGGGGTATGAGGGTATATAAAGGGTATAGAGTGTGTATATATATATAAATATATATATATATATATATATATATATATATATATATGGTGTGTAGTGATGTTTTGGGGTATAGTGAGTGTTTACATGGATGTGGTGGGTGTATAACAGAATAGTGTAGTTTATATGAGATGTAGTGTTGGTTTATAGGGGGTATGAGTGTATATAAGGGGTATAGTATGTGTTTATATTGATTTAGTGTGTGTGTATATAGTGGGTTTATATGAGGTGTAGTGTGTGCGTGTGGCATGAGGGGCATAGCGTGTGTGCATAGGGGGTGTAGTGTGTATAGCAGCATAGTGGGTTTATATGAGGTGTAGTGTGTGTAGGAGGTATGAGGGTATATAAGGGGGTATACAGTGTGTGCATAGGGGGTATAGTGTGTGTTTATATGGATATAGAGTGTGTGTGTATAGCAGCATAGTAGGTTTATATGAGGTGTAGCGTGTGTAGGAGGTATGAGGGTATATAAGGGGTATACAGTGTGTGCATAGGGGGTATAGCGTGCGTTTATATGGATGTATGGATGTAGTGTGTGTATAGCAGCATAGTGGGTTTAAATGAGGTGTAGTGTGTGTAGGAGGTATGAGGGTATATAAGGGGTATACAGTGTGTGCATAGGGGGTATAGTGTGTTTATATGGATGTAGTGTGTGTATAGCAGCATAGTGGGTTTATTTGAGGTGTAGTGTGTAGGAGGTATGAGGGTATATAAGGGGTATACTATGTGTACATAGGGAGTATGGTGTGTATAACATAATAGTGTAGTGTTGGTTTATAGGGGGTATGAGAGTATATAAGCAGTATAGAGTGTATTTGTTTCCAACCCTGGTGGTCCATTGCTTGGCCCGGTTAACACAGAGTCTGTGGTGCAGTGGTGGAACTAAGGAAGACGGGCCCTGGTGCTAAGACCATATTGGAGTCCTGTATAGAACAATATATAGAAATAAAATCTGTCAACATTGAAGTTGCTGTTTAGTAGATAGGAGAGTGCGCTGGATCTTGTGTATTGTTTATTGTATAATATGGCCCCCAGCAGCACCCCATTTAAGCATGTTCAGGTGAGTGCAACCATCCCCCATGTTTCATATATATATATATTTGGGAGTCTAGCCAACTCCTTGGTTTTGCACCCCTCCCTGTTACAGGTGCCTCATCTCAGGTCCCTATTTAGCCTTGTACTGCAGAGAGCCTCAGGTGGAATTTTTTCCCAAGTAAGTGGGTTAATCTCATAAGAGCAGACATTAGACTGTGAGAGTAGGACCTGCCAAAGATGGGGTACATTGACGTTGTGGCAGGCTTCTGCAATGTATGATCATATAATGTAACTAAATCCCCATTATTATTTTTTGCCTAGATTAGGTGTTTTTAAAAAAACTTTTAAAAACTAATAAAATTTGTCAACATTGAAGTTGCTGTTTAGTAGATAGGAGAGTGTGCTGGATCTTGTGTATTGTTTATATATATATATATATATATATATATATGTGTGTATGGTGTGTAGTGATGTTTTGGGGTATAGTGAGTGTTTACATGGATGTGGTGGGTGTATAACAGAATAGTGTAGTTTATGAGATGTAGTGTTGGTTTATAGGGGGTATGAGTGTATATAAGGGGTATACAGGGAGTGCAGAATTATTAGGCAAGTTGTATTTTTGAGGATTAATTTTATTATTGAACAACAACCATGTTCTCAATGAACCCAAAAAACTCATTAATATCAAAGCTGAATATTTTTGGAAGTAGTTTTTAGTTTGTTTTTAGTTATAGCTATTTTAGGGGGATATCTGTGTGTGCAGGTGACTATTACTGTGCATAATTATTAGGCAACTTAACAAAAAACAAATATATAACCATTTCAATTATTTATTTTTGCCAGTGAAACCAATATAACATCTCAACAATCACAAATATACATTTCTGACATTCAAAAAACATAACAAAAACAAATCAGTGACCAATATAGCCACCTTTCTTTGCAAGGACACTCAAAAGCCTGCCATCCATGGATTCTGTCAGTGTTTTGATCTGTTCACCATCAACATTGCGTGCAGCAGCAACCACAGCCTCCCAGACACTGTTCAGAGAGGTGTACTGTTTTCCCTCCTTGTAAATCTCACATTTGATGATGGACCACAGGTTCTCAATGGGGTTCAGATCAGGTGAACAAGGAGGCCATGTCATTAGATTTTCTTCTTTTATACCCTTTCTTGCCAGCCACGCTGTGGAGTACTTGGACGCGTGTGATGGAGCATTGTCCTGCATAAAAATCATGTTTTTCTTGAAGGATGCAGACTTCTTCCTGTACCACTGCTTGAAGAAGGTGTCTTCCAGAAACTGGGAGTTGAGCTTGACTCCATCCTCAACCCGAAAAGGCCCCACAAGCTCATCTTTAATGATTCCAGCCCAAACCAGTACTCCACCTCCACCTTGCTGGCGTCTGAGTCGGACTGGAGCTCTCTGCCCTTTACCAATCCATCCATCTGGCCCATCAAGACTCACTCTCATTTCATCAGTCCATAAAACCTTAGAAAAATCAGTCTTGAGATATTTCTTGGCCCAGTCTTGACGTTTCAGCTTGTGTGTCTTGTTCAGTGGTGGTCATCTTTCAGCCTTTCTTACCTTGGTCATGTCTCTGAGTATTGCACACTTTGTGCTTTCGGGCACTCCAGTGATGTTGCAGCTCTGAAATATGGCCAAACTGGTGGCAAGTGGCATCTTGGCAGCTGCACGCTTGACTTTTCTCAGTTCATGGGCAGTTATTTTGCGCCTTGGTTTCTCCACACGCTTCTTGCGACCCTGTTGACTATTTTGAATGAAACGCTTGATTGTTCGATGATCACACTTCAGAAGCTTTGCAATTTTAAGAGTGCTGCATCCCTCTGCAAGATATCTCACTATTTTTGACTTTTCTGAGCCTGTCAAGTCCTTCTTTTGACCCATTTTGCCAAAGGAAAGGAAGTTGCCTAATAATTATGCACACCTGATATAGGGTGTTGATGTCATTAGACCACACCCCTTCTCATTACAGAGATGCACATCACCTAATATGCTTAATTGGTAGTAGGCTTTCGAGCCTATACAGCTTGGAGTAAGACAACATGCATAAAGAGGATGATGTGGTCAAAATACTCATTTGCCTAATAATTCTGCACACAGTGTAATATGTGTTTATATTGATGTAGTGTGTGTGTATATAGTGGGTTTATATGAGGTGTAGTGTGTGCGTGTGGCATGAGGGGTGTAGTGTGTTAGCAGCATAGTGGGTTTATATGAGGTGTAGTGTGTGTAGGAGGTATGGGGGTATACAGTGTGTGCATAGGGGGTATAGTGTGTGTTTATATGGATATAGTGTGTGTGTGTGTGTGTGTTTAGCAGCATAGTAGGTTTATATGAGGTGTAGCGTGTGTAGGAGGTATGAGGGTATATAAGGGGTATACTATGTGTACATAGGGAGTATGGTGTGTATAACATAATAGTGTAGTGTTGGTTTATAGGGGGTATGAGGGTATATAAGGGGTATAGAGTGTATTTGTTTCCAACCCTGGTGGTCCATTGCTTGGCCCGGTTAACACAGTCTGTGGTGCAGTGGTGGAACTAAGGAAGAGTTAGGTGCTAAGACCATATTGGAGTCCTGTATAGAACAATGGTTTGTCAGCTGTGTATCTATCGTTCTATGTGTGAGCATTATGTGTGGATTTAGGCGTGCTATGTTGCGTGAATATTTGTGTATAATGTGCTTTAATGGTGTTTTTGTTTGTAGGGTTGGCATTTGAATACAAGTTTTTTTTTTTAAGGTAGTTTTTATGTTTCAATGCAATGATTTGTTTGAGTATAGTGTTGGTATGTAAATGCAGAGGTGTGTGTGTGTGTGTGTGTGTGGTGTTGGTGTTTGAACGCAGTGTTGTGTTTGTGTGCAGTTGTATATTCACCAATACACATACACTGCCACGTACATGTGCACATTACCATACATAAAAACACACATGAACTGCCACATACAGATGCCCACAGACACATATACACACCCACAGATTGACACACATGCACAGATACACACCACTGACACAAGCTCAGATACATACACTGACATACCCAAACATACACATAAAAAAACTCACTCTCAATTCCAGCTCTCTCTCCTGCAGTCTTGTAGATCCAGCAATATATTAAATAAACATTGCTTATTATATGGGAGGCAACAGTATCCTCGGATACTGTACCCTCGTGCTGGGTCGCCTTAAAGTGAGCCGTATTTTTAAGAGCGGCTCCGGCTGCCTGGCACCCATGTTGTCCTGTGTGCCCACACAGCTCGCACATCGCAGAGCCTGGCCCGGCATGATCATTAAGCTAATTTGTTTTGGTGCTAACAGTATCCCTTTAAATTATTTGCTTTTTATTTCAGTGGTGGGCGCACTAATCTAACTAGCTAGTATAACACTCTAGTGTTCCTTTAAGGACAGAGTATCCGTACGTGGTTATTCCTTGGGCTTGAATCGGCTTATATTCTGTTTTGGCTTATTTTGTCCTAAAATGTCCTTTCAATCTACACATTAGTGAATAACTAAACCGTTTCTAGTGTGTATTGTATGTGTAAAATCTCCCGTGTAACGTACACAACACTGATACAATTATTCACTAACCCAGGAGCTGAGGAGACCTCACAAGGGAAACGCACATTTTACGGCAAAAAGAAGCAATATTCTTCCAGCTTTCCTTTTGGGCTAATATTCAATGTTCCCTTGTTAAATCGCCCCAATTCTCAATTTGTGTATAATACCCATGAGTGTAACAGATTTAAAATAAATGGGATAATGAGCCATCTGAGTGGCAGGGATGTCAATGGAGGATTCCGCATCGCAGCCCTTCCTGAGATTAATTCACTGTCTGCGTTTACAGACAAATGGTCCAACACACCCAACGTCTGCTTTCCCGTCCCCCCTGCTCCTCTCGTCCCACTCGTCGCTGGTACACAATCACAGCTGCATTTCTCAGCGTTACACGATTCCTAGTTTGCCAGAATAACATGCATTTACATGGCCAGGGACCATTAGGCCTGCTCTCTGCCAATAGGATCTCAGGATGAAAGCTGGTGACATCATCATTAATCTGCTCGAAAGACCCCTAGGACATTGGACTATGACATCATTAACGTGCGCTGCTCTCTGGGAATTTCACTGAATTCTGCAATTCAGAAGCAAATTCTGACCCATCTGTATCTGTCAAACTGGGTTATTCACCAACGTGTGAATTGTCAGTAATGAAAGATATTAGGGGAAAACAGCTTAACAGAAAACCGTCACTGTGTATCTCACACAATCAGCATTGAACCTATCTCGTGCTGGGTGTGTAGAAATATCTCTGTGGCCGTGTCTGTCTTGCTGTGGCCGTGGCCGTATCTATCTTGCTGTAGCTGTCTGGCTGTGGCTGTGGTTGTCTTGTCGTGTCTGTCTTGCTGTGGCCGTGGCCGTAGCTGTCTGGCTGTGGCTGTGGTTGTCTTGTCGTGTCTGTCTTGCTGTGGCCGTAGCTGTCTGGCTGTAGCTGTCTGGCTGTGGCTGTGGTTGTCTTGCCGTGTCTGTCTTGCTGTGGCCGTGGCTGTATCTATCTTGCTGTGGCTGTCTTGCCGTGGCCGTGGCTGTCTTGCCGTGGCCGTGGCTGTCTTGCCGTGGCCGTGTCTGTCTTGCAGTGGCCATGGCTGTATCTATCTTGCCGTGGCTGTCTTGCCGTGGCTGTCTTGCCGTGGCTGTCTTGCCGTGGCTGTCTTGCCGTGGCTGTGGCTGTGTGGCTGTGGTTGTCTTGCCATGGCTGTCTTGCCGTGGCCGTGGCTGTCTTGCCGTGGCCGTGGCTGTGGCTGTCTTGCCGTGGCCGTGGCTGTCTTGCCGTGGCCGTGGCTGTCTTGCCGTGGCCGTGGCTGTATCTATCTTGCTGTGGCTGTCTGGCTGTGGCTGTCTTGCTATGGCTGTGTCTGTCTTGCTGCGGCTGTATCTGTCTGGCTGTGGCTGTCTTGCAGTGGCCATGGCTGTATCTATCTTGACGTGGCTGTCTTGCCGTGGCTGTATCTCACACGCAGGTTATCTTTCCAACATCCACTCTGCTGACAGACAGTGCAGAGGCCAGGCTTATGTTTGCACATGCCATACAGGGGTCGACACTATGTGACGTACATGTCTTAGCCATATTGTGTAGAAGCAGCTGGCCGGTTGTACACCAGGACCCCACAGTCAGCCCCCCTCTCCAAAAACAATGATCCCCTCCCATTCCTCTGTTAAGACAAGCCTCCCAGCTACTGAGCACTGTGTGTAGGGGTTAGCACTCCATCCACTGCTTATGGCCTGCTGAATGCTCCCCTCTGGCCAAACCAGCAGGATGTATACCCCAACATTTATATCAAAAACGTAACCCAGGGGAGGCAGTGCAATAAAAATCTGGCAAGTGTTATCAGTGGAAGTAAATGAGCGGATATCTATTGATAAAGCTAATCGAGCATTACATTGTTCTATGAATTGGTTAATGCCAACTGCAGCGATGCCATTAACTTATCATAGAGCATTACATAATGTTAAACTAACAATTAACAAGATTAAACTAAATAAAGAGACGGTTACTGTTTCTTGAGTGTGTGACGCTCACATGGTTAATTTATATTCTATATCAGCATTTAATAAGCTTCTCTACTTATTACTAAAAGATCATTTAACCCCTTAAGGACCAAACTTCTGGAATAAAAGGGAATCATGACATGTCAGACATGTCATGTGTCCTTAAGGGGTTAAAGGGTTAAAGTGCGTGCCTAGCGTGTTGTTAATGGATCAATACTGAATTTGAATTCCATGCTAAACGCCAATGCTTGCTCATTCTGCAGCACTCGAGAGCAAAACTCAACCCTGCAGCACTTTATGGGTTAATTTTCACCTGTGATATCACACCAGTTAGTGCATTTTCCTAACCCAGTTTTCAAAATCATAGGTTAACATTTGTTCCTGTACCAGCACACAAGCAGTTAAATCCAGACGTTTAACACATTACAATAGGAGAATTTAGTTACAGCTATACCTTCGCACAACACCCAGTAGGTTAATGCCCCTTTCTCTCTCTATCCCAGCACCCGGTAGGTTAATGCCCCTTTCTCTCTCTATCCCAGCACCCGGTAGGTTAATGCCCCTCTCTCTATCCCAGCACCCGGTAGGATAATGCCCCTCTCTCTCTCTATCCCAGCACCCGGTAGGTTAATGCCCCTCTCTCTCTCTATCCCAGCACCCGGTAGGTTAATGCCCCTCTCTATCCCAGCACCCGGTAGGTTAATGCCCCTCTCTCTATGCCAGCACCCGGTAGGTTAATGCCCCTCTCTCTCTCTATCCCAGCACCCGGTAGGTTAATGCCCCTCTCTCTCTCTATCCCAGCACCCGGTAGGATAATGCCCCTCTCTCTCTCTCTATCCCAGCACCTGGTAGGTTAATGCCCCTCTCTCTATCCCAGCACCCGGTAGGTTAATGCCCCTCTCTATCCCAGCACCCGGTAGGTTAATGCCCCTCTCTCTATCCCAGCACCCGGTAGGTTAATGCCCCTCTCTCTATCCCCACACCCAGTAGCTGGGTGACATACCTGCTGCAGGCTCTGGCACAGGGAAGCAGGGATGGGCTGGCACAGGATGGGCTGCAGAGATGGCAGGGATGTTAGAGGGGGGATGACAGTGTGATTGGCAGAGGATGGATGTCTGGCAGAGGGTGATGGGACTGGCAGAGGGGTGATGGGACTGGCAGAGGGGTGATGGGACTGGCAGAGGGGTGATGGGACTGGCAGAGGGGTGATGGGACTGGCAGAGGGGTGATGGGACTGGCAGAGGGGTGATGGGACTGGCAGAGGGGTGATGGGACTGGCAGATGGTGGATGGCAAACGGTGATAGGACTTGCAGAGGGTGATGGGACTGGCAGAGGGTGATGGGACTGGCAGAGGGTGATGGGACTGGCAGAGGGTGATGGGACTGGCAGAGGGTGATGGGACTGGCAGATGGTGGATGGGAGTGATAGTACTGGCAGAGGATGGACGGCAGAGGGTGATGGGACTGGCAGAGGGTGATGGGGATGGCAGAGGGTGATGGGAGTGATAGTACTGGCAGAGGATGGACGGCAGAGGGTGGATGTGAGTGATAGGACTGGCAGAGGGTGGATGGGAGTGAAAGGACTAACAGAGGGCAGGTGGCAGAGGGTGGGTGGGAGTGATAGGACTGACAGAGGGTGGGTGGCAGAGGGTAATGGGAGTGGTAGGACTGGCAGATAGTGGGTGGCAGAGGGTGATGGGAGTGGTAGGACTGGCAGAGAGTGGGTGGCAGAGGGTGAAGGGAGTGATAGGGATGGCAGAGGGTGGATGGGAGTGATAGGGATGGCAGAGGGTGGATGGGAGTGATAGGACTGGCAGGGGTGGATGGGAGCGATAGGACTGGCAGGGGTGGGTGGGAGCGATAGGACTGGCAGGGGTGGATGGGAGCGATAGGACTGGCTGGGGGTAGATGGGAACGATAGGACTGGCTGGGGATGGATGGGAGTGATAGGACTGGCTGGGGATGGATGGGAGTGATAGGACTGTCTGGGGATGGATGGGAGTGATAGGACTGGCTGGGGATGGATGGGAGTGATAGGACTGGCTGGGGATGGATGGGAGTGATAGGACTGGCAGGGGGTGGATTACAGTGATAGGACTGGCTGGGGGTGGATTACAGTGATAGGACTGGCTGGGGGTGGATGGGAGTGATAGGACTGGCTGGGGCTGGATGGGAGTGATAGGACTGGCTGGGGCTGGATGGGAGTGATAGGACTGGCAGGGGTGGGTGGATGGGAGTGATAGGACTGGCTGGGGTGGATGGGAGTGATAGGACTGGCTGGGGGTGGATGGGAGTGATAGGACTGGCAGGGGGTGGATGGGAGTGATAGGACTGGCTGCGGGTGGATGGGAGTGATAGGGCTGGCTGGGGGTGGACGGGAGTGATAGGGCTGGCTGGGGGTGGATGGGAGTGATAGGGCTGGCTGGGGGTGGATGGGAGTGATAGGGCTGGCTGGGGGTGGATGGGAGTGATAGGACTGGCAGGGGGTGGATGGGAGTGATAGGACTGGCTGGGGGTGGATGGGAGTGATAGGACTGGCAGGGGGTGGATGGGAGTGATAGGACTGGCTGCGGGTGGATGGGAGTGATAGGGCTGGCTGGGGGTGGACGGGAGTGATAGGGCTGGCTGGGGGTGGATGGGAGTGATAGGGCTGGCTGGGGGTGGACGGGAGTGATAGGGCTGGCTGGGGGTGGATGGGAGTGATAGGGCTGGCTGGGGGTGGATGGGAGTGATAGGGCTGGCTGGGGGTGGATGGGAGTGATAGGACTGGCAGGGGGTGGATGGGAGTGATAGGACTGGCTGCGGGTGGATGGGAGTGATAGGGCTGGCTGGGGGTGGATGGGAGTGATAGGGCTGGCTGGGGGTGGATGGGAGTGATAGGACTGGCTGGGGGTGGATGGGAGTGATAGGGCTGGCTGGGGGTGGATGGGAGTGATAGGGCTGGCTGGGGGTGGATGGGAGTGATAGGGCTGGCTGGGGGTGGATGGGAGTGATAGGACTGGCAGGGGGTGGATGGGAGTGATAGGACTGGCTGGGGGTGGATGGGAGTGATAGGGCTGGCTGGGGGTGGATGGGAGTGATAGGACTGGCTGCGGGTGGATGGGAGTGATAGGACTGGCTGGGGGTGGATGGGAGTGATAGGACTGGCTGCGGGTGGATGGGAGTGATAGGGCTGGCTGGGGGTGGATGGGAGTGATAGGGCTGGCTGGGGGTGGATGGGAGTGATAGGGCTGGCTGGGGGTGGATGGGAGTGATAGGGCTGGCTGGGGGTGGATGGGAGTGATAGGACTGGCACAGGGTGCTCCTCACCTGACTCTCCGGCCGCCTCTCACAGAAGCTTGATAGAGCGAACACCCAGGGGGCGGGGCTTCCCGCAGACTGACAGTTGGGTCGATGACACGCGGGCTGCACTCAGACTAGCAGGTTTCACTGCGCCCACAGCGAGCGCGCTGATTGGTCCGTCACGGCTGTAGTTTGTCACTCGCAGATCGCTGCACATTGCGGGCATTGATAGACTACATGGCCCAGGATGCACTGCGCCAGGGAGGGGCCCATTGATGGCAGGATGAAGGATCTAGGGGTTGCCATGGAGACCTGTGGTACCTGACAATGGCTGAGACAGGAGATGTCTGGGATATGAGCAGGCTGGAGCACACAGAGGGCCCCTGGGACCCCCACAGCAAAACCAGGGGCCCCTGGGACCCTCAGAGCAAAACCAGGGGCCCCTGAGACCCACACAGCAAAACCAGGGGCCCCTGAGACCCACACAGCAAAACCTGGGACACTCACAGCAAAAACAGGGGCCCCTGAGACCCTCACAGCAAAACCTGGGACCCTCACAGCAAAAACAGTGGCCCATGGGACCCTCACAGCAAAAACAGTGGCCCCTGAGACCCTCACAGCAAAAACAGTGGCCCATGAGACCCTCACAGCAAAACCAGGGGCCCCTGAGACCCACACAGCAAAACCAGGGGCCCCTTAGACCCTCACAGCAAAACCTGGGGCCCCTGAGACCCTCACATAATCAAACCCAGGGGGGCCCTGAGACCCTCACAGCAAAACCAGGGGCCCCTGAGACCCTCACGGCCAATCCAGGGGCCCCTGAGACCTTTACAGCAAAACCAGGGGCCCCTGAGACCCTCACAGTGTGATAGAAACAAACCCAGGGGGCCCCTGAGATTCTCACGGCCAATCCAGGGGCCCCTGAGATCCTCACGGCCAATCCAGGGGCCCCTGAGACCCTCACAGCCAATACAGCCAATACAGCCAATCC
This sequence comes from Pelobates fuscus, assembly GCF_036172605.1. Classification (NCBI taxonomy): domain Eukaryota; kingdom Metazoa; phylum Chordata; class Amphibia; order Anura; family Pelobatidae; genus Pelobates; species Pelobates fuscus. The sequence continues at coordinate 6,671,317 of NC_086318.1, read as the reverse complement.
AGGGGTCCATGAGACCCTCACAATAAAAAACAGGGCCCCTGAGACCCTCACAGTAAAACCAGGGCCCCTGAGACCCTCACAGCCAAACCAGGGGCCCCTGAGACCCTCACAGCCAAACCAGGGGCCCCTGAGACCCTCACAGCCAAACCAGGGGCCCCTGAGACCCTCACAGCCAACCAGGGGCCCCTGAGACCCTCACAGCAAAACCAGTGGCCCCTGAGACCCTCACAGCAAAACCAGTGGCCCCTGAGACCCTCACAGCAAAACCAGTGGCCCCTGAGACCCTCACAGCAAAACCAGTGGCCCCTGAGACCCTCACAGCAAAACCAGTGGCCCCTGAGACCCTCACAGCAAAAACAGTGGCCCATGAGACCCTCACAGTAAAACCAGGGCCCCTGAGACCCTCACAGCCAAACCAGGGGCCCCTGAGACCCTCACAGCCAAACCAGGGGCCCCTGAGACCCTCACAGCCAAACCAGGGGCCCCTGAGACCCTCACAGCCAACCAGGGGCCCCTGAGACCCTCACAGCAAAACCAGTGGCCCCTGAGACCCTCACAGCAAAACCAGTGGCCCCTGAGACCCTCACAGCAAAACCAGTGGCCCCTGAGACCCTCACAGCAAAACCAGTGGCCCCTGAGACCCTCACAGCAAAACCAGTGGCCCCTGAGACCCTCACAGCAAAACCAGTGGCCCCTGAGACCCTCACAGCAAAACCAGGGGCCAGTGAGACCCTCACAGTAAAACCAGGGGCCCCTGAGACCCTCACAGTAAGACCAAGGCCCCTGAGACCCTCACAGCAACACCAGGGGCCCCTGAGACCCTCACAGCAACACCAGGGGCCCCTGAGACCCTCACAGCAACACCAGGGGCCCCTGAGACCCTCACAGCAACACCAGGGGCCCCTGAGACCCTCACAGCAACACCAGGGGCCCCTGAGACCCTCACAGCAACACCAGGGGCCCCTGAGACCCTCACAGCAACACCAGGGGCCCCTGAGACCCTCACAGCAACACCAGGGGCCCCTGAGACCCTCACAGCAACACCAGGGGCCCCTGAGACCCTCACAGCAACACCAGGGGCCCCTGAGACCCTCACAGCAACACAAGGGGCCCCTGAGACCCTCACAGCAACACCAGGGGCCCCTGAGACCCTCACAGCAACACCAGGGGCCCCTGAGACCCTCACAGCCAAACCAGGGGCCCCTGAGACCCTCACAGCCAAACCAGGGGCCCCTGAGACCCTCACAGCCAAACTTCAGAACTTAGACACTTCGGCAACTTCAGAACTTAGACACTTCGGCAACTTCAGAACTTAGACACTTCGGCAACTTCAGAACTTAGACACTTCGGCAACTTCAGAACTTCAGAACTCCGGCATTTCGGGACTTTTCTTGCAGCCGCATGGTAGATAACTCCCTAATTCCCACGGTATTAGGGAGTTATCTACCAAAAGACTGAAAGACCTAAATTGGTCTTTCAGCCAAATTTACTAATACTAAATAAAAATTAATTAGTATTAGTGATGTCGCGAACACAAAATTTGGGCAGGCGAATTTTAAAACCCACAGGGACTCTTTCTGGCCACAATAGTGATGGAAAAGTTGGACTGTGGCATGCCGGAGGGGAAACCATGGCAAAACTCCCATGGAAATTTACACAGTTGATGCAGAGTCTGGTTTTAATCCATAAAGGGCATAAATCACCTAACATTCCTAAATCACAATGGATATGGATTGACACCTGACATATGACATATTGACACCTTGACATATGGATTGAAACCTGTCCTCAGAGACCCTGATACACACTGACACAGAGCAGAATAGGGACTGTTCCCCCTACATAGGGTCACTTGGCAGATATGGATTGACACCTATCCTAATGATCCCTGATACACACTGACACAGAGCAGAATAGGGACTGTTCCCCCTACATAGGGTCACTTAGCAGATATGGATTGACACCTATCCTAATGATCCCTGATACACACTGACACAGAGCAGAATAGGGACTGTTCCCCCTACATAGGGTCATTTGGCAGATATGGATTGACACCTATCCTAATGATCCCTGATACACACTGACACGGAGCAGAATAGGGACTGTTCCCCCTACATAGGGTCACTTGGCAGATATGGATTGACACCTGTCCTCAGAGAGCCTGATACACACTGACACAGAGCAGAATAGGGACTGTTCCCCCTACATAGGGTCACTTGGCAGATATGGATTGACACCTATCCTAATGATCCCTGATACACACTGACACAGAGCAGAATAGGGACTGTTCCCCCTACATAGGGTCACTTGGCAGATATGGATTGACACCTATCCTAATGATTATTTTGCAAATGCTGCATCCTTTCCGACTTGTTGTAATTTGGTGACATTTCAGCCACTTTCTGCTTATACCGGGGGTTTAGTAGCATGGACACCCAGTACAGGTCGTTCTCCTTCAGCCTTTTTATACGAGGGTCCCTCAACAGGCACGACAGCATGAAAGACCATTTACACAAGGTTGGATGCCGAGCTACTAATTTCCCGTTCCTCCTCAGTGATCTCAATGAAGGTATGTTCTTCCCCCCCAGCCACGTACAACACCACGGGTAACAGGTGACAACGAGCACCCTGGGATGCCTGTTGTGGTTGGTCTTCCTCCTCCTCCTCAAAGCCACATTCCTCCTCTGACTCCTCTTCCTCACAATCCTCTTCCAGCGTTGCCGCAGGTCCAGCAAGTGATGCTGATAAGGCTGTTTCTGGTGGTGATGGTGACCACAACTCTTCCTCTTCATGCTCATCTACGGCCTGATCCAGCACTCTTCGCAGGGCACGCTCCAGGAAGAAAACAAATGGTATGATGTCGCTGATGGTGCCTTCGGTGCGACTGACTAGGTTTGTCACCTCCTCAAAAGGACGCATGAGCCTACAGGCATTGCTCATGAGCGTCCAGTAACGTGGCAAAAAAAATTCCAGCTCCCCAGAGGCTGTCCTAGCACCCCGGTCATACAAATATTCATTAACGGCTTTTTCTTGTTGGAGCAGGCGGTCGAACATTAGGAGTGTTAAATTCCAACATGTCGGGCTGTCGCAAATCAAGCGCCTCACTGGCATGTTGTTTCGCCGCTGGATATCTGCAAAGTGCGCCATGGCCGTGTAGGAACGCCTGAAATGGCCACACACCTTCCTGGCCTGCTTCAGGATGTCCTGTAAGCCTGTGTACTTATGCACAAAGCGTTGTACGAACAGATTACACACATGTGCCATGCAAGGCACACGTGTCAACTTGCCCAACTTCAATGCCGCCAACAAATTTGCTCCGTTGTCACAAACCACTTTGCCGATATCCAGTTGCTGCGGAGTCAGCCACTTTTCCACCTGTGCGTTCAGGGCGGACAGGAGTGCTTGACTCTCTGCTTTCAAGCAAGTCAAACCCAAGACAGCGTGACACTACCGTATCCGGGATGTGGAATAGTACCTAGGGATGTGGAATAGTACCAGAGAGTGTGACTCTCTGCTTTCAAGCAAGTCAAACCCAAGACAGCGTGACACTACCGTATCCGGGATGTGGAATAGTACCTAGGGAGCTCGGGGGGTGCCGTTGATGTGGAGCAAGACGCAGCAGCAGAAGAGGACTCAGCCGAGGAGGTTATGGAAGAGGATGGAGTAGGAGGAGTAGAGGAGGTGGCAGCAGGCCTGCCTGCAAGTCGTGGCGGTGTCACCAACTCCTCTGCAGAGCCATGCTTGGCAGCCGTCAGCAGGTTTACCCAATGCGCAGTATAGGTAATATACCTGCCCTGACCATGCTTTGCAGACCAGGTATCAGTGGTCAGATGGACCCTTGCCCCAACACTGTGTGCCAGACATGCCATTACTTCCTTTTGCACAATCGAGTACAGGTTGGGGATTGCCTTTTGTGAAAATAAATTTCGTCCGGGTACCTTCCACTGCGGTATCCCAATAGCCTCAAATTTTTTGAACGCCTCAGACTCCACCAGCTTGTATGGTAAAAGCTGGCGGGCTAATAGTTCAGACAAGCCAGCTGTCAGACGCTGGGCAAGGGGGTGACTTTCTGACATTGGCTTCTTACGTTCAAACATGTCCTTGACAGACACCTGACTGTGGGCATATGAGCGGGAACTGCTCAAGGCGAGAGACGGAGTGGCGGATGGTTGAGAGGGGGCAAGAAAGACAGCAGTGGTTGACGTGGCTGAAGATGCTGGACCAGGAGGAGGATGGTGGCTTTTAGTTTGTGTGCTGCTTGTACTCATGGGTTGATCCCATAGGCGTTTGTGATGTGCGATCATGTGCCTACGCAAAGCAGTTGTACCTAGGTGGGTGTTGGACTTCCCACGACTCAGTTTCTTTTGGCACAGGTTGCAAATGGCATCGCTGTTGTCAGAGGCAGACACACAAAAAAAATGCCACACTGCTGAGCTCTGCAATTACGGCATTCTGGTGGTGCACACAGCATGCGTTGATTGGCGTGCTGTCGGGCTGACCCCGGGTGCCAATGCATGCTGTCTGACTGTGCCACTAGCTCCTTGCGACGACCTCCCCCTGCTTCCAACTCGTCTCCTCCTCCTCTCTGTCTCCCCATCTGAACTTTTGCCCTGTTTTTCTTCTTGCCGAGTGGGCACCCACGTGACATCCATGGACGCATCGTCATCATCAACCGACTTATAAGATCACCTACAGTAGCTCTCCTTCATTTAAAATGGCTAAATTGAACTAAAATAGATCAATTCTTTGTAACCAATTGCTTTGTTGCAGTTAATATTGTGATAGCACATAGATGGACACAATTAGAACCCCCTACCTGGAGTGAGAACAAAAAACAAATAAACCATCAATTGGTAATAGAGTGTAGTCTCACTCATTTAAATAACTCCAGTACCAAAGGAGATAGGGAACTAATTTGTAAGAGGATAGAGGACATAAAAATATGGTCGGAATGACCCTGACACGTAAATGCTGATTCACCAATAATGGTATAATTTATAAAGAATGTACTCCTCTCCACTCTCTGCTGCTGCTCCGGTTTCTGTTTTGTATGATGTTAGTTATCGGGTGTCATATATGTTTTGTTAACCTTTGTAGAATTAGTAGATAGTGGAGAAAACTAAGTAAGAGTGAGGCAGAAATGGTATATGTATGTCTATTTGAATGTCTGTCGTTATCTGTAAGAAAAAAGAAAAACAAATTCTATAAAGAAGTAAAAAAAAGAAAAAAGTTTTGGATCACCATCGCAAGGAATTTCTGATTGGTCTCCCACGAGGTTGAAGCCCAAAATACTTCCAGGGGAATTGTGTACAAAATGGCGGCTACTCGATGGAGCATTCTATTAATTATTTCCTTTGCGGTTTTCGTACAAGATACATAATGTTCCACGTTCTAATTGGTCTCCTGGGGTGGTCTTGGTTCGGGAAGACTAAACAACAGCACGAATCAAAACACCCGAAAGGAGCTAAAATTATGGGGTATTCCTTCACAAGACGGAAACGTGCTGGATAGCAACTGGCGGTGTAACACTGAGGGGATGGAAGACATCCAAAGTCAGGAGATTCTAAACATCACTAGTGTCAGCAGTTGTTCATAAGGATGAAAGGTTGGGAGCCATCATGGCCTACATGCCTGTCATGCTGTCTGTGTTTTCAGCATGGGTGCTGACACAAGATAGTGGAGCCCAGAGCTAGAAACAGAACAGTTTTCCAGACGAAAGAAGGGAATGGCACGCCTTTATGTTGGAGCTCAAGGAGGTAAAAGTGGAATGGTACAAGATCGCCAGGAACTGGGGCTGGGGTATCCTGGGTTATGGCTGGAGTGCATGGTGTAGGTGGGGTGAAGGGTTTGGCTGGGGAGCCTGGATTTAAATAGCTTACTGGTTCTGAGGTGTGCAACATCTACATGTAGAGTAAATGTGACCGTCATGTAGGAAAATTATCTAAACGAAGGAAAGGTGAGGCCCTACTAATTGTCAAGTGGCTTTGAGAGGCTGTAGCTATGAATTGGCCGAGGGACTGAGGCCACCGAACGATGTGGCGGGAATGTAGGCCTCTCTGACAAATAAGAGTTTCAAAGGAGTGGTCATGACCATGGGCGTCTGCAGCAATTTTTCCAGGGGGGAGGAAGGGGACATAATTGTAATGACATCCATGCTTGGTCCCTTCTTGACAGTGACATGAAAAGGAAGGGGCATAGTCATTATCACATAAAGCCATGGTGAATAGCGTTTTCACAACTATGGTGTCAGGATTTTTTTTTTTATTCCTGACACTATAGTGTTCCTTTAATCAAATTAAAGGAACATTCTGATCACCATAACAACTTCATCTAAATGAAAATGCTATGATGCCAGGAAGCCCTTGGGTGCTCTCTTTCCTTTAAGGGGTTAAACCGCTCTCAAATGGTTTAACCCCAAAGACTTCCTCCAGCCCCAGATCTCCAGGTCGCTCAGTGGTATTCGGCTTCTGACACAGAGTGTCAGGAAGTGCAGATTGACGTCAGGCATGGGTGCTGCAGTTCGGCTAGAGTGGTCAGTTGACGCTTTAAGCCAATCGCTAGTTCCCGGTTCATAAAAATGCTTTTTTTATGAATGGGGAGCTACTGATTGGCTTAGAGTGCCAGCTGACCGCTCTAGCCAATCAGCGAAACCCCTACCCAGCGGCACTCTGTGCTTCCTGACACTCAGTAAATAAAAGTGAACTGATTCACATTAACTGATATTTATTTTTTACCTGGGGAGATGAGAAGTCCAAAGTTCCCCTGCCCGGCCCAGGTACCAAAGCCTTACAATGTGGTGTCCAGAATAAAGTGAAGATGCCCTTTCCAGCTCCTTGCTGACCCTTTCTCCTCCTTTCTTTTTCCTTTCTGCTCCTTCTACTTTACCTTTGTGCTGCTTTACCTTCCAGCTCCTTGCTGACCCTTCCTTCTCCTTGCTGACCCTTCCTGCACCTTGCAGACCCTTCATGCCCCTTGCCGACCCTTCCTGCTTCTTGCTGCCCCTTTCTGCTCCTTGATGTCCCTTCCTGCTCATTTCTGTTCATTCTTCTTTCTGCTCCTTCTCTTACTTTACCTTCCTGCTTCTTGCTGCCCCTTTCTGCTCCTTGATGTCCCTTCCTGCTCATTTCTGTTCATTCTTCTTTCTGCTCCTTCTCTTACTTTACCTTCCTGCTCCTTGCTGACCCTTACTGTAGGCTGTCTCCCCCATCCCAGTGGCGGACCTAGTTGTGGCATGTCTTGATTTGAAGTGCAAAATAACATTTAGATGAGGGCCATGAATAAGGCCCTGAGGAGATAGCTAAGCGGACAAGGGCACATGTATGAGTGTGGGGATAGATGCGTGTGATTGGTTGTGTATGAATGTGTGGGATTATGTGGTGTGTGAGTTTGGTGGGTATGGTCTTACCTCAGTGCCACTTGGGATTTAGGCCAGCAAACAGATTCCCTCCCGCCCGCCCCATTGGTATATTTAGTTGCAGCTAGCTTGGGGGTATGTCCTTGCCAATTAAGTTTGAGGCGGTTATGTAAATATCTGGAATGAGGTGGTCACGTTTCAGGTCTCAACCTCCCCTGCTCTAAAGGTTACCTGTTTAGATGTGCCCACCGAGAGAGGAAAAGGTTGGCTGGTGGTAAGCATTAGAAGGAAAAGGAATTCATGCCGAGGGAGGAGGTGAGAAGAAGCGGCGCATAGGCTCATGGTCAGTATATTGGCAAGGACGGTTGGGTTATACTGTATGACACTATATAATTAACTTATTTGTTAAGTTATGGTTATTTATGTATGACGTTTGGTTTATGTAAAGTAAAGAAAATTATTAAAATAAATTAGGAATGTGCATGGGAAAATTATTTGGTTCGGTTCAGAACTTCCACACTTCGGGGACTTCGTAAACTTCGTAAACATGTAGGTTAGGGGTAGGGTTAGAGGTAGGGTTAGGGTACGGGTAGGGTTGGTTTAGAAGTAGGGTTAGAGGTAGGGTTAGGGTACGGGTAGGGTTGGTTTAGAAGTAGGGTTAGGGTAGCGTGAGGTTAGGGGTAGGACAGTGGTAGGGTTAGGGTTACCCTTCCCCTACTCTAACCCAACCCCTAACCCTACCCTAACCCTACCCCTAAACCTAACCATACCTCTACCCCAATCACTAACCCTACCCTAATCCTACCCCTAACCCCAACCCTCGGTGCGGTTCAATTAGGTTCGGCATTCCTAAATTCGGCACTTTGGACATTTGGAAACATCCAAATGTCCGAATTTCCGAAATTCGTCCGAATTTGTATTTTGAACGAAACAAACTGCACATGTCTAAAATAAATTATAGATGTGTTATACAGTATTTATCATATGCTATAATAAATGCCTGTTTAATCCATACCACATTGTCTGTCATTATTTCAGTGGTAAGTGCGATAGTTCTATGTTATTATGCTGCATCACGATTCCCCACTACATACATACATAAACCGAATATGTACATGAACCGAATCGAGGTATCACTATGATGCTATGTATGATTGGAATAGGGTGAATTCACGTTAGTAGTGAAACTCGCCATATCCGAATGAGGGCAGAATACAGTAAGCAGAATGTATGAACCGAATCGAGGTATCACTGTGACGCTATGTATGATTGAAATAGGCTGAATTTGCGTTAGTAGTGAAACTCACCATATCCAAATGAGGGCAGAATACAGTAAGCAGAATGCATGAACCGAATCGAGGTATCACTGTGATGCTATGTTTCATTGAAATCGGCTGAATTCACGTTAGTAGTGAATTTCGCCATATCCGAATGAGGGCAGAATACAGTAAGCAGAATACATGAACCGAATCGAGGTATCACTGTGACGCTATGTATGATTGAAATAGGCTGAATTCACGTTCGTAGTGAAACTCGCCATATCTGAATGAGGGCAGAATACAGTAAGCAGAATACATGAACTGAATCAAGGTATCACTGTGATGCTATGTATGATTGGAATAGGCAGTGAAATGTGACGGACCGCTGGCACTCCGACTGAGGGTTGCTCCCCTAGGAAAGATGACCGCAGGGCCACAAGTACGTGGAATGCTGTTCGTCACTGGGAAGGCTCTCTCTCCGCCGCCGCTGGACCTCCTCTGAGGCCTCATACCACAGCTCGTTCCAAGTGGCATCTCTCCAGTCCAGTATGCCCTCCTCTGATACAGGCCCATCCTGTTGGGCCAAGTGTTGCTGCAACCTCCGGAGAAACTCTTCCTCACATGGGGACGCTGCACGGTCACTAGGTCGCTCCATTCTCCCGAGTTCCTCTGTAGATAAGGGTGCTGCACAAGAGCTAGCGTTGCCCTCAATTATAAATACGTAACTCCGGCCAGCGGTTACCTAGGGTGCAAAGGGGGCCCAAGTTTCGAGTGACCCGGCAGGAGGAGGGATAGACCACTAAGGGACACTGGGGGTGAGGGAGAAGAGGAGAGACCACTGAGGGACACTGGGAGGGGGGAGAGACCACCAAGGGACACTGGGGGGGGAGGGAGAGGAGGAAGGACCACTAAGGGACACTGGGGGTGGGAGGATTAATTCCTACCTCACGTAAAGGTAATTTTAATCTTAAATTACTTCAAAGGGAATCCAGATTCATTTACAAATACCAAACAATGGCACCCAAGGGGTTAAATGAGGAATTCAATTATACCCCATTCATTCACTCATAATACAAGGTCACTCAACCTCTCTCCTTACCAACCCCCTATTAAATAAGCAATCCTACCAGACCAATGTCTTAGGTTATAATGATACAAACTGTATATCAACTTTTGCTCATTTTATACTATTCATCCTCAATTATGTATGCATCAACAACTTTAGACACTTTACTATCTAAAGGGCTGTTAATCCTTTTTCATTATTAGCATCTTTTGTGTTCAATCTATCCATCAATTTTAATTCGCCATAATAATCTTAAAGTCTATCCTTGGACTGGCAAACCATTTGAACACTTGCCACTCTAATTGGCTGACCTAACTGCCAATTAATATAAATCTTATCTCTGATTGGACACATCCCAACTAAAAATGATAGCCCGATATTTCCCCCTACTCTATGACTTCACAGATTAAAATTATTTACAGTGTACACAAAATTATTCAAGACATCCATTTTCTTTACATTTCGTTTTACTCCCCCCTTTCTTCTTACTCCCCCCTCCTTCTTACTCCCCCACCCCTCTTCTTCTTACTCCCCCCTCCACTTGTCTTCTTCTTACTCCCCCCTCCCTTGTTTTCTTCTTACTCCCCCCTCCCTTGTTTTCTTCTTACTCCCCCACCTTCTCTCTTCTTCTTACCCCCTCCCCTTGTTCTTCTTACCCCCCTCCCCTCGTTCTTCTAACCCCCCTCAGTTCTTCTTACCCCCCCAGTTCTCCTTCCCCCACCTTCCCCCAGTTCTCCTTCCCCCACCTTCCCCCAGTTCTCCTAACCTCACCTCCCCTGTAGCGTGGCCGAGCTCCTCTCCGGTCCGCGGTACAGGAGTTTTAGTTTCCTGTACCCGGCCGGACTGATAGGAAGTGCACACTCAGTGTGCACTTCCTGTCAGTCCGGCCGGGACCGCGGACCGGAGAGGAGCTCGGCCACGCTACAGGGGAGGTGAGGCAGTGCGGCAGCCGCCTGAGCGCTCTCTATAGAGCGCTCTGGCGGCTTCAACATTTAAAGGGCCGGCGATGGGGCCGCAGGGGCCCCCTCCTATATGGCGCCCTAGGCGGCTGCTTAGTTCGCCTTATAGGAAGCGCCGGCCCTAAGGACAGGAAATAGAACTCTGAAACTGGTATAAATAGATCATCCCCCTTCCCATCAGGCAGTCTTTTTTCCTGTCCTTCACAGCAGTTTGGAAGGAGTCTGCTTATGCAGGCCTAGATTTTCTTTTATGCTCACCAGGCAATATTTTTGGAGCCATGCCGGGGTTCAGCCTCTAAGCCCTGAAGACCCAGCAACGCACTATTGTTAATACTGCAAACCTGGGTACCCCCTTTAGTGACCGGGGGTTGGACCCAACCTCTCCCTTAAGGGATGAAAATGGTCCACTGCATGCCAGGGTTCAGCCTCTTATCCCTGAAGACCCAGCAACAGGCCAGCTTGGGTACTGTGGCGGCAGCAGCCTTTATTAACCTGTATTTTTATTAAAGCCTGTACGTATCCCTTTAAGAACCAAGGGTACGCAGGAGTAATGTAATGTATGCTCAACGTGTTCGCATGTTGGCGGTGTAAAAACCGTCGGCATGCAGGTAATTGTTTCACGAACAGAGATTTCCATCCCTGTTCGTGACAACAAACAAACTGCCGAATGGAGACCACCCTCCGAGGATCGTGTGGCTCTCATTGAAGGTTGCAACATTGTTGCAAACGGTAAATTAAGAGGATTCCGGGTGGCCGTCGTTCGGCTACCGACCAAGCGGCGGTCGGCCATCTTGGATCCTTTGTTAGCCCAGCGGTGTTCGGTCGTCGAGTGTCTGGAACTAAAATCGGACACTCGGCGGCACGAATACCGCTGGACTTCCAAGCCGTTCGGGAGCCCCGGTCTTTCGGTATCGGGGTCTATGGGATCCTTCGGTAGTTTGGGGCGAACTTTGAAAATAAATGTAATATGTGCGGCGTTCGGTTATTTAAGCTGGGATCGGAGTGGCACTTTCAGGGAATGTGCGCCCCGACCCCAGCTATCTGCCGAACGCCTGTTCGCCCAAATCTGTCGAATAATACTCCAAATATATATTTTAATGTAAAAGTATGTTTCTGCTGCACGAGGGGATAATGTACTTAACGGTATATCCTGGTGGGAGGGTCCCTCTCGTGCAGCAGTGTATTATGGGGGAAATGTCTCTCTGTTCCAGCCCCCCACGTAGTCCCCTGTTCTTCACCCCTGGATTGTCTGTAGGGAAACCCCTTGCATGGGAATTCTCATAAATACTGCAAGTGTGTGAATAAAACCTCAGTTGACCTCCAAGCTATGTGTCGTCTAGTTCTTGATGGGAAGGGATTGTAACTACGCTACCTGTCTTGTACCTGTCTTGGATTGCTGTTCCTGTCTACCAGCGGAGATACCTTGGATAATACCTCTACTCCGCTACAATTGGTGGCAAGCGACGGGATCTTAACTACACAGCAAGAAGCGTTCGGCAGGAATTGAAACGAACTGAATGAAAAGAGAATACGAATCCGTGAGCTAGACCATTCGGATGAAACCGGAGTTCGGGAATACAGAGAAACATACGAACAGCCGGTGAATGGAAACGGATTATACCCTTTTGAAACGGGACACGCTAAAAGAGTTACTAGAAGCGAGAGGGAGGATAGCAAGCAACAAAACAAAGGCTGTCCTGATCGCAGAGCTAATGGAAGGAGACAGAGTCGCAGCTGCTGCAGCACCTCCGAGGGAGGAGGAGGAATCAGAGTTTGCTAAGGAATATAGGAGCAGGATGGCTTTATTCCCACCAGCCCTAGCGGACCAGATGGCAGACCGAGTTTACAACGATGTACAGACTTACATCATGCTGCGAACGACGCAGAGGAACCAACAAGCAGGGGAGGGAACCACAACGTCTGTCCCTACCCTGCCAACAAAAGCAAAGATACCGTACCAGGCATTTAAAGCCTTTATAGATACAGAGGGGGACATTGATGGCTATTTACAGGACTTTGAACGGTTGTGCCAGCTGCATGCCATCAGCACCCAAGATCAAGTGCCCTTGCTAGTGGGTAACCTATCAGGCCGCGCAGCAGATGCCTACCGAGCCGTGCCGGCGGAGGATAGCCGGGACTATCAGAAGGTAAAACTAGCCCTCCTCGCACGGTACGCCATTACCCCTGAGGCATACAGTTCCGGGCACTGATCAAACCTAAGTAAAAGACTTGCATGCAGAATTCGCACACCGGCTACAGCGTGCAGCTACCGGGTGGATTGAGGCAGCGAAAGCCGTCACGCCCCAAGAGATCATGCAGTTGTTGGTGCTGGAACAATTCTACAAGAGCTTGTCCCACGAACTACAGAACTGGGTAAGGGATCGTAAACCCTATACCTTACAAGAGGCCGCTAAGCTAGCGGATGAGCATCAGGACACTCGGCGGGAACAGCGCTCATCCACTAAAGTGTACTCCCCGGCCAACGTTCCCCGACCAACCCCGGTAGATCCTCCCCGACCAGGAGGGACCTACCATTCACAACCCCCCAGGTACAACAACAGGGCACATATCCGGTGCCATACCTGTAACCAGCTTGGACACGTACAACGGGATTGTCCCCGAAACTGGGCCAGACCATCCTGGACCCCTCAAAGATCACCACCTACCCCTCGAGCCGCAGTCCACTGCTACCAGACCAGAGCATTGGCTCAACCTTCTACCCCCACTCAAATGGAGGAACCCTTAGGCACCCTCCATGAAGTGAACCCGGTGCAGGCGGCATCTGACAACCGCCAAGGCCACCGGCAAGTGGTTCATGTAGAGGGAAAGCGGATGGAGGGATTAAGAGATTCCGGGGCCACCATCACCCTGGTCCGGAACCATCTAGTGGCCACAGAACATCTCACAGGGGACTGTATTGCAGTACGAGTCGCAGGGGGAGCTATTTACAAAGTGCCCACTGCTAAACTACATTTGGACTGGGAAGCGGGGGCAGGACAAATAGAAGTGGGGATTATGCAGGACTTGCCTCCGGATGTTATTTTGGGGAATGATTTGGGGGAGCTAACCTCCGCTTTTGTTACACGACCACCTCCACAGGAGGCTTACCCGGTCGTCACCCGTCAACAGGCTCGCACCACGGCACCACCCATCGACTCTGAGGCTCCTAATCACACTGTGTTACCCTGGGATGCCCCATTAGAATTTGGTAGCGAGATCGCCCTAGACCCCTCCCTACAGGTTTACAAAGACCGGATAGATAAAAACCAGACTGGCCTAGAGGGGGAGAGATATGCTTGGGATAAGGGGTTATTATACCGGTATGCAGAAAAAGTAGTAGCCGGATCGATTCCCGTCCCCATCAAACAGTTAATTGTGCCTCGAAAGTATAGACAGGAATTAATGCGAATTGCCCACGACATTCCCCTGTCCGGCCACCTAGGGATCAGCCGAACCAAACATCGGCTGCTGCAGAATTTCTTCTGGCCAGGGATATCCCAGGATATTAAGCATTACTGTAATACCTGTGATACCTGTCAGAGAGTGGGAAAAAGGGGGGACCGATACAAGGCCAAACTCCACACCCTACCCATAATCGAAGAACCCTTTAGCAGGATAGCGGTAGACATAATCGGACCGCTGAAAAGACCGAGCCCCTCTGGCAAGAGATACATATTGACCGTAGTTGACTATGCCACCAGGTACCCCGAAGCAGTAGCCCTGATGAATGTACACGCCGAGACCATAGTAGACGCCCTTATGCGCATATTTACCCGTATGGGATTACCCCGGGAGATTATTTCGGATAGGGGTACCCAATTCACGGCCGAGGTCACTCACCAGCTTTGGAAAGTATGCGGGGTCCAAGCTATCCTTAACTCCCCATACCACCCCCAGTCCAATGGCCTCTGCGAACGTTTCAATGGAACGCTAAAACAAATGATCCGCACGTTCATAGACACCCAAAAGGACTGGGAGCGGTTCTTACCCCACTTACTGTTCGCCTACAGAGAAGTTCCCCAAGAGTCTACCGGGTTCTCTCCTTTCGAATTGTTGTTCGGAAGGAGAGTGAGGGGTCCCCTAGACCTAATCAGAGAACACTGGGAGGGGGGAACGTTCCAGAACCGCTTGGAGGAGTTAACACAGGCTGTGCGTAACAACCTCCAGGCGGCTCAGCAACGACAGCGCCGATGGTATGATAGGGGAGCCAGGGACCGCAGCTTTCAGGTCGGCCAGAAGGTGTTAATTCTACGACCCGTTCCTACTGATAAGCTGCAGGCTTCCTGGCAGGGCCCATTCAAGGTGGTAGAGCAAGTCTGCGATACCACCTATATAATTGGCCCCTGTGCCGGGCCCGGAGGCAGACGTATGTTCCATGTGAACATGCTGAAACCCTACCGCGAGCGCACGGAGGAAGTATCCGCCATCTGCGCCTCGGCCGCTGAGGACGCAGATAACCTACCCCTCCCTGACATGCTAGCCCGAGAGACCTTACAAGAGGATCTAGCAGCCGTACAGTTAGGAGAACGCTTAAATCCCCAGGAGAAAGCCCAGGCCCAAAGTTTAATTAGGGAAAAAGGAGCCACCTTTTCCAACCTCCCTGGATATACCCCGTTAGCTACCCATCGAGGGGAAACCCTAGATCCGACCCCGCTCCGTCAACCGCCCTACCGCATTCCCAAAGCAGTGAGGGGGAACATGTACAAGGAGCTGAAGGAAATGTTACAGTTAGGGGTAATTGAGCCTTCGGATAGCTCCTGGGCATCCCAAGTGGTACTCGTGCCGAAGCGGGATGGAACTACCCGCTTCTGCGTGAATTACCGGAGGCTCAATGATAAAACCGTGTCCGACGCCTATCCCATGCCCCGGATAGACAAGTTATTAGACAAAATGGCCAGGGGCAAGTATCTAACCACCATTGACCTTTGCAAGGGGTATTGGCAAATCCCGTTAGCCGAGGACGCTATTCCCAAATCGGCCTTCGTCACCCCATTTGGCCTGTACCAATTCAAGGTCATGCCATTTGGGATGAAGAATGCCCCGGCCACCTTCCAGAGAATGGTGGACTGACTATTAGATGGGTTTCAGGAATACGCTTGCGCCTATTTAGATGACATAGCCATCTTTATTTATTCCTGGACAGATCACCTGAACCACATAGAGGCCGTCCTAGACCGCATCAGAGAGGCCGGATTAACCCTCAAACCCAGTAAATGCCACATAGGGATGGCAGAGGTCCAATACCTAGGACACCGAGTGGGCAGTGGCCAACAAAAACCTGAACCAGCCAAAATAGAGGCCGTAGCTAAATGGCCAACCCCCCGCACTAAAACCCAGGTACTAGCCTTTTTGGGAACCGCAGGGTATTACCGAAAGTTCGTACCTAATTACAGCGCCCTGGCCAAGCCCCTCACCGATTTGACCCGCAAGAACCTCCCTAAGTTAGTAGTATGGGCCCCAGAGTGTGAACAGGCATTCCAACTCCTAAAAAATGCTCTTGTTAATGCACCTGTTTTAGCTGCTCCTGATCCAACTAAACGCTTTCTCGTTCATACAGACACTTCAATGTTTGGATTGGGAGCAGTACTGAGCCAGGTCGGAGCAGATGGCAGCGAACATCCGGTAGCTTACCTAAGCAGAAAACTTTTACCCAGAGAAGTAAGCTACGCCGCCATCGAAAAGGAATGCCTTGCCGTGGTGTGGGCCCTCAAGAAGCTGCAGCCCTATTTGTATGGGCAAACATTCTCGCTGCTCACAGATCACAACCCGTTGGTCTGGCTGAACCGGGTGTCAGGGGACAATGCCATGCTGCTGCGCTGGAGTTTGGCGCTGCAGCCCTTTGATTTCACTATCCAATATCGCCCGGGGAAGCTAAATGGAAATGCCGACGGGTTATCTCGACAAACTGAACTGGACAAGTGATCTGTGGATACTCCTCCAGACATCCCCAAGCCGATCCGTTGGGATCAGACTGTGTATGCTGGCTTGGTTCTGGGGGAGCATTGTGGCGGCAGCAGCCTTTATTAACCTGTATTTTTATTAAAGCCTGTACGTATCCCTTTAAGAACCAAGGGTACGCAGGAGTAATGTAATGTATGCTCAACGTGTTCGCATGTTGGCGGTGTAAAACCCGTCGGCATGCAGGTAATTGTTTCACGAACAGAGATTTCCATCCCTGTTCGTGAAACAAACAAACTGCCGAATGGAGACCACCCTCCGAGGATCGTGTGGCTCTCATTAAAGGTTGCAACATTGTTGCAAACGGTAAATTAAGAGGATTCCGGGTGGCCGTCGTTCGGCTACCAACCACGCGGCGGTCGGCCATCTTGGATCCTTTGTTAGCCCAGCGGTGTTCGGTCGTCGAGTGTCTGGAACTAAAATCGGACACTCGGCGGCACGAATACCGCTGGACTTCCAAGCCGTTTGGGAGCCCCGGTCTTTCGGTATCGGGGTCTATGGGATCCTTCGGTAGTTTGGGGCGAACTTTGAAAATAAATGTAATATGTGCGGCGTTCGGTTATTTAAGCTGGGATCGGAGCGGCACTTTCAGGGAATGTGCGCCCCGACCCCAGCTATCTGCCGAACGCCTGTTCGCCCAAATCTGTCGAATAATACTCCAAATATATATTTTAATGTAAAAGTATGTTTCTGCTGCACGAGGGGATAATGTACTTAACGGTATATCCTGGTGGGAGGGTCCCTCTCGTGCAGCAGTGTATTATGGGGGAAATGTCTCTCTGTTCCAGTCCCCCACGTAGTCCCCTGTTCCTTCACCCCTGGATTGTCTGTAGGGAAACCCCTTGCATGGGAATTCTCATAAATACTGCAAGTGTGTGAATAAAACCTCAGTTGACCTCCAAGCTATGTGTCGTCTAGTTCTTGGAGGGAAGGGATTGTAACTACGCTACCTGTCTTGTACCTGTCTTGGATTGCTGTTCCTGTCTACCAGCGGAGATACCTTGGATAATACCTCTACTCCGCTACAGGTACCCCCTCAGGGGATGAATGTGATATACTGCCTACATGAAGCCAGGCCAGGGTTCAGCCTCTTATCCCTGAAGACCCAGCAACAGGCCAGCTTGGGTACCCCCTCAGGGGATGAATGTGATATACTGCCTACATGAAGCCAGGCCAGGGTTCAGCCTTTTATCCCTGAAGACCCAGCAACAGGCCAGCTTGGGTACCCCCTCAGGGGATAAATGTGATATACTGCCTACATGAAGCCAGGCCAGGGTTCAGCCTCTTATCCCTGAAGACCTAGCAACAGGCCAGCTTGGGTACCCCCTCTGGGGATGTATGTGATATACTGCCTGCATGAAGCCAGGCCAGGGTTCAGCCTCTTATCCCTGAAGACCCAGCAACAGGCCAGCTTGGGTACCCCCTCTGGGGATTAATGTGATATACTGCCTACATGAAGCCAGGCCAAGGTTCAGCCTCTTATCCCTGAAGACCCAGCAAACAGCACATCTGTAATAATTGCCAGCCTGGGTACCTCCTTCAGCAATCAGGAGTCTGGCCTATCTCTCTCCCTGAGGGGATGACACTTGAAGACCCAGTAAACAGCACTTCCATAAGGTGACTACCTGGGTATTCCTTTTCTATGTGCTCCACCTTGTATGGGGTTGGTTAAACCTCCTCCCACTGGTGATGATGGACGGCATATGGGGTACAGATGGAAGCCTATAGTTTAAACAGTTTGGGCTGTCAGTTGTTCAAATCCCCATTTTGCCGCGGAAACACAGGCCTGCAGCTGTTCAGGTAAGTGCATTAGTAATTTAGATTAAAACTAGTATAGGCACCTGGGTATCTGTTCTTTCAGTCCCTCCCAACTGCTTACTTTAGGCTTCCTTCTAACAAATAGGTCACATTTAGGAGGTTTGTGTGGTGAGCATTTAGGTAAGTTTATACAGGAAAGGATGCTTGGTGCAAAAGAGTGCTGATAATGCAAGGAGGCATTGTGCAAAAAGAGTGCTGATAATGCAAGGAGGCATTGTGCAAAAAGAGTGCTGATAATGCAAGGAGGCATTGTGCAAAAAGAGTGCTGATAATGCAAGGAGGCATTGTGCAAAAAGAGTGTTGATAATGCAATGAGGCATTGTGCAAAAAGAGTGTTGATAATGCAATGAGGCATTGTGAAAAAGAGTGCTGATAATGCAAGGAGGCATTGTGCAAAAGAGTGCTGATAATGCAAGGAGGCATTGTGCAAAAAGAGTGCTGATAATGCAAGGAGGCATTGTGCAAAAAGAGTGCTGATAATGCAAGGAGGCATTGTGAAAAAGAGTGCTGATAATGCAAGGAGGCATTGTGAAAAAGAGTGCTGATAATGCAAGGAGGCATTGTGCAAAAGAGTGCTGACAATGCAAGGAGGCATTGTGCAAAAAGAGTGCTGATAATGCAAGGAGGCATTGTGCAAAAAGAGTGCTGATAATGCAAGGAGGCATTGTGCAAAAGAGTGCTGATAATGCAAGGAGGCATTGTGCAAAAGAGTGCTGATAATGCAAGGAGGCATTGTGCAAAAGAGTGCTGACAATGCAAGGAGGCATTGTGCAAAAAGAGTGCTGATAATGCAAGGAGGCATTGTGCAAAAAGAGTGCTGATAATGCAAGGAGGCATTGTGCAAAAGAGTGCTGATAATGCAAGGAGGCATTGTGCAAAAGAGTGCTGATAATGCAAGGAGGCATTGTGCAAAAGAGTGCTGATAATGCAAGGAGGCATTGTGCAAAAAGAGTGCTGATAATGCAAGGAGGCATTGTGCAAAAGAGTGCTGATAATGCAAGGAGGCATTGTGCAAAAGAGTGCTGATAATGCAAGGAGGCATTGTGAAAAAGAGTGCTGATAATGCAAGGAGGCATTGTGAAAAAGAGTGCTGATAATGCAAGGAGGCATTGTGCAAAAGAGTGCTGATAATGCAAGGAGGCATTGTGCAAAAAGAGTGCTGATAATGCAAGGAGGCATTGTGCAAAAAGAGTGCTGATAAAGCAATGAGGCATTGTGCAAAAGAGTGCTGATAATGCAAGGAGGCATTGTGCAAAAGAGTGCTGATAATGCAAGGAGGCATTGTGCAAAAGAGTGCTGACAATGCAAGGAGGCATTGTGCAAAAAGAGTGCTGATAATGCAAGGAGGCATTGTGCAAAAAGAGTGCTGATAATGCAAGGAGGCTGTGGCGGAACCCGTCTCGCCACTGAACATTGGAGGGGCCTGGCTGCCTGCCTCCTACCTGCTGACTATGGCCCCTGGAAAATTGGTACGTTTGAACTATATTTGGGCATGTTTTAGTTTATATTGCTGCTGCTGGCCCTTTTAGAATCATCCGTGGACATATTGGGACGTTTGGGAATAATGTTCCTTTAAGACTTTGTAACATATCACAGTAATACTGTCTTAAATATTATGTAGGTATTTATGTGTTCGGTTAAACTGGGGATATGTAGAAATGTGTGTTTTATGTGTTAAATGTATCAGTATGTAATTTTATGTCTTTTACTGTCTTTTTGTCTGCCATGTGGGTAATGGAGTTTGGCTCTGTCTTTGGAGATAATTAGATTCCTTCTCCAATTATCTCCAGGCCAGAGGGGAGGGATTGTGAGGCATTGTGGGAGGTAACCGGTCTGAGCTGGAAAGTCATGCTGACAGGGGTTTTAAAAGATACTTTACTAACTTTTGAACCCCTGGTCTGATTCATGCCATTTTTTAATATGTTGTTCCCCTGAATGGATTGATTGTGGATATGTATTTTTATGTGAATGTGATGTATGGTTTTAGAGTTATGAAAGTTGGGTAGAAAGTATGTTTTAACTGTATGTATTATTGTGTTAAGTGTTAATCGAAGGGGAGGAGATGTGTGGGAGGTAACATCTATGCTATTGGATATTTTACACCTCCCCTGTGGGCAGGCTTAAATGTGTAAGATGGAAATAAAAGCCAGGCTGGATGTGCCAGTCCAGAGTTCCTGCCCTCAACCCTCAAAGTGAAGTGTCGTCTCATTATTGTGGGAGGATTTATTGTATGCTGTTCCAGTTTGACTGCTAGGAGTGAAAACCTATTCGTATGGTTCCTATTCAACTGTCTACAGCATTCAGAGGCTTGAGAGGATTCATATGCTTCTCAGATTCGGTGATTGTGGTGTCTGCCAGAGTGCTTGGAGTCCTCGGGAAACGCTAGGAGCATCCATTTGATGTAGATTAATTTAGAAATAAACAAATATGTTTAAATGTCTATCTGTTCCTGTCCAAATCTGAGATGATTAAATTGCGTATACGCAGAAGTAAGTTCACACTGACACATGGAGTTCAGGTTAAAAGCACTTCGAGAAAATTTAATGGCATCTGGTAAAAAACAGGTTTGCAAGCCCTTATAAGAGCAAAATTACATCATTATTGAATATCAAGATAACAGTAAATAAACATCATTAATTGGATTAAGTGTTAAGTGGTAAGTTAAATGCCCTCCCATCTGTATTAGTAATTGGCTCAGGGATTTGAGTGGCTAGTGGGGCATCCTCCCATCATGGGATGTCGTAATTTCTGACAAGGATTCAGTCGCCATTGCTCTTTAGCACGATGCTCTCTCGATGGGAGGGGGAATCTGGCAGCTAGCCATTTTGAGTACTTGGCACCGTTTTGGGTAGTTAGTGATGTCAGACTCGTGATCAGGTTTAGGGTCCTTTTTTATGAAAGAACATTTAATTAGAGCAGCTTTCTCATGGCCTTGGCTATACTTTGTTGCATGTTACAGGAACTCAATAATTCCGGTGTTAGTCATATTCTTCTAGAAAATTCATTCTCTATTCAGTATTCTAAATGCTGTTAGGAAATCTTGTCATGTAATGAAGTTAAAATGGAGTTAGTACAACAATTCAATACAGGTTTAATAAAGGTTTTTAATAATTCTACATCAGTCCCCCCCTATGAAATGTTAGATTCTAAAAAAGATAAACTTTATTGGTTAGTTCCAGAAGACATGTTAGCCCAAAGGCACAAAACCCTATGAAGTAACGGTTCTTAAAGTCTTCTTAGTTCTTCAGAGGGACATCATAAAATAGACAAGCTTACATTACCATATGGACCTGTGTTATCTGGAGTATAGGCACAACAAGTCATGGTGACAGGTAAACGTTGTTGGTTGCAATAGATATAATAAATGCAAATCAAAATATTATTATTATTAGCAGTGACGGTTGGGAAAATGGACTCAAACTTTCCTTTAACTGCGAAATCATCTGGTACCCCCCCCTTGGCACACCTATGGCATCAATATATATATATATATATATATATATATATATATATATATATGTGTGTCAAACTTCCCTTTAGAGGGGTGCTCCTCTTTGTGTTCTGAAGCATGAATGTGGTGTGTCAAGAGTACCTTGTCATGTATTATGTGTATGGACATAATAACCTTGGCTAGGGCACATTTGCTTATTCATCATAGTATTAAACCTGTCCCACGCTACATCAGTGTAGGTGGACTCGGATCATTTAGTCAATATTAATATCACCACAAACTCAGGATGGGCAGATAATCCTGAAGAAGCTTGGCGTTTGAATTTCTTTTTAGCTTCACGAGGTCTCCTTTTGGGGTCCTCGGCTTTCCATCGATGGCAGGTGGTCAGGCATTATTATGGCCATCAAACACCTACTTGTTGGTATCTTTTTGTTTTCTAACAAGTCATTTTTCCTTTAGAGTCAAAAGTTTGTCAAAATCAACAAATGTTACTTCCCATGTTGCAGAGAGAGTCTTGAATCTGGAACGGTGAATCCACTGAGTGATCTCTGCAACCTTCACAATGCACTATTGGGTATATGGTCTTGGTTGTCACATTGATGACCGGCTAGGCTTCTGGTCATCCTGACAAAATGTCTATTATAACTAGTGCATATTTGACCCGGCAGCTCTTTGGCACCTGGATATAGTCACTTGGATTCTTGAAAGGGATAGTGAGAGTTAGCTAGGTGCTTAGGATTCTCCTCCTCTTCTGCCTGAGCTGTCCTTGGTACAAATGACACAGGATCGGCAGAAACTGATGATTAGAGGAGTAATTCTAGGTGCTTCAGAGTATTTAGGGATCAAAGAGTTCATGAGGGTCTTGGATAGGTATAAAAAAAATCCATGGGCCCACTGTCCAGTACATGTTTTTTTGGGGTAAACAGAACTTGAGAGTGTTGGAGTACAGCCCGTCTTCAAGGGTTGCCCCTTTCTGTTTTCCAGCTTTGTATTTCTTCAGGGTCAGCAGCTGCTTGTCATTCTTTCAGAAGCTTGAGATCTGTGGATAGGATCTACATGGTGAGTATAGAAGTTTCTTCAGCGGACACCCTTCCGTCCACTTCCCTTGGTGCACTTGTGGCTTGGTTGGCAGCTTGGTCAGCTGAGTGGTGCTTCTTATCTTCCAGATTGATCCAAAATAATGTGCCGCACCCAGGGCATATCTTCAGTGTAGGTATTGGCATGTCTTTCTTCAGGCATTTTGTATGCCACTGAGAAGGCTGTCAATTCAGCGTCTTGAGCAGATGTGGGTGAGGAAAGTGAAGATGCTTGACGTACCTGATCTTCTGTATCAACAGCAAATCCAGTATGGTATCTTTCCTCTTTACCCGCAAACAGAGTGGAGTCAGGATCTACTGCATGCTCTGTTGAGAGGTGTCTTGTTTCTTCTTTCATCTGTTCAAAGCAACCATGAGGAGCAGTAGAAGAGGTTTCCTCACCTATTTCTGTGTGAGATTGGGGGTATTTGTCTTTCTATTTACAGTTCTCTTGCTGACCCCCCTCTGTAGAGAGCTGATATCGATTGTTAGTGTTTCATGTTTTTTTTTTTTTTTTGTTCTAATGAGTCAGGTTCCTTTCATGAGATTTCTGGGGACTTAGTGAAGAAAACAGGAGGGACAGCCACCTCCCAGTGATGATACAGGTGTCTTACTTCCATGGGAATCTGGGTCAGGACCGCACTATTTCCTTGAGAGTGCCCAAAACAGGTTTTTCATGATGAAGTGCACCTCCACCAGTCTGAATAATTTTTCGTTAGTGTGGTATTCCCCCCTGGGAAGTGGCGGAAGAGTGGCCAGAGCAACTTTTCTTCAAAATATAATGTTGTCAGGTAGAGGCAGAGTTGTCTATGGGCGGAGGAAATTGGTAAGGAATAAGAAGGGAGGAAGCATATAAAGGATATAGATATGGTGGTGGGGAGATGGAGGAATGAGTAGTGGATAGAGCGAGAGGGGAAGAAGGTGGAGTAGGAAGGACAGGGGAAGTAGGAAGAGGAGAAGGTGGAGTAGGAGGAGGAGAAGGTGGAGTAGAGGGAGGAGTAGGAGGAGGAGTAGAGGAGAAGTAGGAGGAGAAAGGAGAAGGTGGAGTAAAGGGAGGAGTAGGAGGAGAAAGTGGAGTAGAGGGAGGAGTAGAAAGAGGAGGGAGGAGTAAGAGCAGGAAGAAGGAGTAGGAGAAGGAGGAGTAGGAGGAGGAGTAGGAGGAGAGAGGAGAAGGTGGAGTAGAGGGAGGAGTAGGAGGAGAAAGTGGAGTAGAGGGAGGAGTAGAAAGAGGAGGGAGGAGTAAGAGCAGGAAGAAGGAGTAGGAGGAGGAGAAGGTGGAGTAGAGGGAGGAGTAGGAGGAGGAGTAGAGGAGAAGTAGGACGAGAGAGGAGAAGGTGAAGTAGAGGGAGGAGTAGGAGGAGAAAGTGGAGTAGAGGGGACTGTAGATGAAGGGGAGGGATCGGTCGAAGGAGTAAGCGGGGGTGGGCAGGTAAGGGAGCAGACAGGTGATGTAGCAGTGGAGGATACATCAGAAATCAAGACTAAGTATAAATTAGGAGGCCGGTAGGATTCTCTTCCGCTATGGAGGCTGCAAATAGCCCATGTACAATAACTATTAACTGGCCCTATGCTTTCCCTAGAGAAAAATAATAAAAGGCTAACATGCTCATCTTGTCTGCACAGGCCTCGAACGCTTCACTCCGTGGGTGCCCCGCAGTGGCTAACCCACTACATCTCCCACACCAGACTTGTGCCCGTGGAGACAGACGCTATCCCTGACTCTCGTTCTTTATTTTATTTATTTATATCTAACTTCTCAAAATGTAATTCTTACTTATATCACAAATATACATTATCACAATTTTATGTCTCGCAAATGGGATAAAACTTATTCTACTCTTCACTGTCAATGTATTTTTTTTTTTTTTTTTAAACATACAAAATAGACAAAATAACATTGTCTTCTGCGAAATAAATAGAAAAGATAATGGAGATTTTGTTAGGCTTATAAATAGCTATACATTAATTCACATTTCTTGTTTTCCAGTTTCTGGCTGTTAATGACAATGTACAATGTAATAGAGCAGCAGGAAATGCTAGCAAAATGCTTGGTTGCATAGGGAGAGGTAATAGCAGTAGAAAGAGGGAAATGCTCTTGCCATTGTACAGAACACTGGTGAGACCTCACTTGTAGTACTGTATACAGTACTGGAGACCATATCCTCAGAAGGATATGGATACCTTAGAGAGAGTTCTAAGAAGGGCTACTAAACTGGTTCATGGATTGTAGGATAAAACTTACCAGGAAAGGTTAAAGGATCTTAGCAGGTATAGCTTGGTGGAAAGACGAGACAGGGGAAATATGATAAAGGTATTTTAAATACATAAAGGGAAACAACACAGTAAAAGTGGAGACTATATTTAAAAGAAGGAAAACTACCACAACAAGAGGATATAGTCTTAAAATAGAGGGACAAAGGTTTAACCCCTTAAGGACACATGACATGTGTGACACGTCATGATTCCCTTTTATTCCAGAAGTTTGGTCCTTAAGGGGTTAAAAATAATATCAGGAAGTATTACTTTACTGAGAGGGTAGTGGATGCATGGAATAGCCTTCCAACTGGAGTGGTAGAGGTTAACACAGTAAAAGTGTTTAAGCATGCGTGGGATAGGCATAAGGCCAAGCACTTGCTGCTAGTAACAGATCTAGAATCAATACACTATAATGCCCAAAGTCTCAACTTCTATGCATATGCAATAATAAAATATCTGGGCTTACAACAAAAAAAATTATGTTAGTCAGTCTTTAATCTTGGAGGCAATCATTATCCAATAAAGACAGATTGGAGCACACTCCCCCCTTATCCATTTGTTAATAGTTATGCTAATAATGTTTACTGGTTCTTTTTCAATTAGATCAAAAATTTTGAGACCAATCCTTAATTGTATCACCATTTGTTCAAGAAATCTTTGTTTATTAGAAATTTATTTTAGTAAATATTCTTTAAGATAACCCTTCTTCCAGCATGTTATCAATTTTTTGTACACAAAGTTAAAACACATTTGTTACTTACACGTGAATCGATATATATATATATATATTCTATCTACATATTAACCATCACTTGTCACAGACACTTTTCTGATATAGGGAAACTAATGGCAGGATTATTTTAGTAATTGTAACTTTCTTGTTCATAATATGTGGGAATTAAGGAAGACAGCATGTCTTAAGATAGGATGAGCATGATAGGAGTAGATCTCGTCACCCATGGCCAGAAGTGACACGATATATGGGCGGATATGACCTCACTGATATGGTAAGGGCAGAGTGAGGGCAGGAGCCAGGACTGATGTCACTTAAGGACAACCTTCTTTTGTTCTAGGGGCCATTTTCTTTTAGGGCATTTCAGCTTTACACTAAATTATAGCCTAATAAAATAAATCAGAGAAGCAACATTCTGTTCGGCAAAATGAAATACTAAACTATGGACAGACTTGACGGATTAAATAAGACAAATTCCATTGCTAACACTGGAAAGACAAAAACTGAACCGCAAGAATGCCACCCCCCTCACTCCCCCCCCCTTCGCGTCTCACAGAAGGCAAGGAGGGAGAGGCGGGGGAAGTGGGAGAGAGGAACAAGAGAGAGACTGTAAGCATGAATCTTTTTTAACCATGTCAATGCTGGAAGGACAGTAACAAAACAGAAGGATAGATACATTACAATTACTGCAAAAGCAAAGAGACACAACAACACAACATTTAGTAATACTCTCAGTGAAACTGGGCTTTTACCATCTAATGGCTAACACAAAATACAAAAAAAACCACAGCATTTAAGATTGGATGGGGATGGTGACCGTGGTCAGCTACATTTCGGTCATTACTGACGGGATGATGGGAGTGGTCACCTCCTGGACGCCATGACAGGGCTCTGGCTGGGAGAGCCTTCTAGTAACACAATTATTATGATATACATACATTCTTAACCCTTTGTGATCTAGTTCTTCCTCAACCCAACCTTCCTGCTGAATAGCTCTTGCTACTCTGTACCAGTAAAGCATTATCTGTAAGCTTGCCTTTCTTCTCTGTCAGTAATCTACGCCAGCTTTCTGGCTGTAATCCACCACATGAAGGCACAATCTTACACTCCTTAGCAATCTCTTCACCCTCTCTGTCTTCAACTAGATCACACGCTAACCAGCCCTTATTGGGCTTTTCTAATCCCTGTCCCATTCCCCCTATAAAAGGCGTCCCAGATATAGAGGAAAGAAGGTTTTAAACAGAGTGTCTACAATGCTGGATGGCCACTTGAGAGGGTGGGTCCCCCCAAGTGCGTCTTCCCAAAACGTAGACTAGTCACTAATTCCGTCTACCTGAGGTAGCCACGGATTGGAGCGAGGTGAGAAGTGTGTGACCAATCACTTCTCTCACAGGAGAAATAGGAGTGTAAAGTGTAAATAACACGGGAAGTAGAGTAAAAAGTAAAAGTAAAGTGAAAGTAGAGACAGACACAGGAGTTTGAATGACTCCCAATTAAAACAACAATTCAATTGAAATACAGTGCATGCATCACAGTTCAAATAAATTCAACAGTAATCCCTTTCCTTTACTCATGTGACCAAAGCCACCTCCCTCAACCTCGTAGTGTCCCCGCTCGGAGAATGACTTCCTCAAGTCTCACTACCAGCGGCCACAGGAAACAGCAACCATCTCCGACCCGAATCCTGTATAGCCTCCCTTGTTACAGCAGTCCACTAAGTGTGGCCACCACTATCCTCACCCCCGTAGCGCCCCTACGGACCCACCCGTAAGTCTCACTACCACGTGGTGCTGGAGACAGCAATGCCTGCTTGAATCCACCCGCCACAAATAAAATTGGAATTCCACCAGCCTCAGCGCTCGAAGCTGGAGGGTACCACCTCTCTGCAAGCAGAGTTATGTGCACAATGAGGCTAGCTAGGCTATCAAAGTGACACCATGGGGAATCCCCAGGAAGCAATGAGTCTACACCCCTCCACAGATTCCCCCCTCCTCTTTTTCCTTACTGCTCCAGCACCTAAAAGAGGTAAACAGGCAAAGAAGACCCCCAGGAAAACTTCCACAGGTCCACCCTCCTTTTTCCCTACAGCCACAGCCACGTGGCTCCTAAAAGGAGTAAACAGGCAACAGAGGACCCCCAGGCAAACACCCACAGGTCCACCCCCTTTTATCCCAAAAGGGGTAAACAGACAAACAGAGGACCCCCAGGCAAACTACCACAGGTCCACCCCCCTTTATCCCAAAAGGGGTACACAGATAAACACTCTACCCGGGCACTTAAGCTAAAGACAGACCAATACAAACACACCCAGGCAACAGATAGACTAAATGCAGGTAAACAGGTGGGTAACAACAAGACACCGGGCAAGATATTACCTGTCTTTGATGTCCTCCCGGTAGCAGTCACAGACACTTGGACGGGTCAATCAAAGGGGCTGGAACATACCGGCTCGGCTCTGCAGTAGTCTCTACCGTGTATTCAGAGGTGATCAATCTCCGTTCCTCCCCCCCGGATTCCTCCGTCCAACAGCGTCTTCCTTAGGACGGCTTACCGGCCAGAGGCCATAGCCCGGTGCCCCACGTTCTGGACGCCAAATTGATGTAGATTAATTTAGAAATAAACAAATATGTTTAAATGTCTATCTGTTCCTGTCCAAATCTGAGATGATTAAATTGCGTATACGCAGAAGTAAGTTCACACTGACACACGGAGTTCAGGTTAAAAGCACTTCGAGAAAATTTAATGGCATCTGGTAAAAAACAGGTTTGCAAGCCCTTATAAGAGCAAAATTACATCATCATTGAATATCAAGATAACAGTAAATAAACATCATTAATTGGATTAAGTGTTAAGTGGTAAGTTAAATGCCCTCCCATCTGTATTAGTAATTGGCTCAGGGATTTGAGTGGCTAGTGGGGCATCCTCCCATCATGGGATGTCGTAATTTCTGACAAGGATTCAGTCGCCATTGCTCTTTAGCACGAGGCTCTCTCGATGGGAGGGGGAATCTGGCAGCTAGCCATTTTGAGTACTTGGCACCGTTTTGGGTAGTTAGTGATGTCAGACTCGTGATCAGGTTTAGGGTCCTTTTTTATGAAAGAACATTTAATTAGAGCAGCTTTCTCATGGCCTTGGCTATACTTTGTTGCATGTTACAGGAACTCAATAATTCCGGTGTTAGTCATATTCTTCTAGAAAATACATTCTCTATTCAGTATTCTAAATGCTGTTAGGAAATCTTGTCATGTAATGAAGTTAAAATGGAGTTAGTACAACACTTCAATACAGGTTTAATAAAGGTTTTTAATAATTCTACATCACATTAACGGAGGTACCCAGTCGGGGTGCCAGGCGATCCGTTACAGAGGCATTGTGCAAAAGAGTGCTGATAATGCAAGGAGGCATTGTGCAAAAGAGTGCTGATAATGCAAGGAGGCATTGTGCAAAAGAGTGCTGATAATGCAAGGAGGCAATGTGCAAAAAGAGTGCTGATAATGCAAGGAGGCAATGTGCAAAAAGAGTGCTGATAATGCAAGGAGGCATTGTGAAAAAGAGTGCTGATAATGCAAGGAGGCATTGTGCAAAAGAGTGCTGATAATGCAAGGAGGCATTGTGAAAAAGAGTGCTGATAATGCGAGGAGGCATTGTGAAAAAGAGTGCTGATAATGGATATCCTGGCTGTATAAAGTCAGCTGGAATTCCACAGTGCTGAAGACAGAGAAATATCCAAGGTAAGAGAACTTTCCTGGATAACTGATTAAAGTACACACATATATATGATAGGTTTTAAAAACCTAACTCTAAGTCCACACACACTTGTTTCTATCAAGGTATGTGGCATTGATTGCTGTTATCTGTGCATTATCGCAAATAAGCAGGTTTATTGCAGACAGTGGAAGAATATACTGCACAGGAGACCACGGGGCCTCAATATCTGTACATGAACTGGTTCCTGTTACAGCATCAGTATGTTTCCAATATGTGCTCTATGTATGAATTGGTCTGTAGACTCCGTCTCAGTGTGTGTCCAGTATATGCTCTATGTATGAGTTACTATGAGGACACGGCCTCAGTATATGTACCCACTATATGCTCTATGTATGAGTTACTATAAGGACACGCCTCAGTATATTTACCCACTATATGCTCTATGTATGAGTTACTGTGAGGACACAGCCTCAGTATATATATCCATAGTGATGTCGCGAACACAAATTTTTCGGTTCGCGAATGGCGAACACGAACTTCCGCAAACGTTCGCGAACCGGCGAACCGGGCGAAATGCCATTGACTTCAATGGGCAGGCGAATTTTAAAACCCACAGGGACTCTTTCTGGCCACAAAAGTGATGGAAAAGTTGTTTCAAGTGGACTAACACCTGGACTGTGGCATGCTGGAGGGGGATCCATGGCAAAACTCCCATGGAAAATTACATAGTTGATGCAGAGTCACCTGACATATGACATATTGACACCTTGACATATGGATTGACACCTGTCCTCAGAGCCCCTGATACACACTGACACAGAGCAGAATAGGGACTGTTCCCCTACATAGGGTCACTTGGCAGATATGCATTGACACCTGTCCTCAGGGACCCTGATACACACTGACACAGAGAATAATAGGGACTGTTCCCCCTACATAGGGTCACTTGGCAGATATGGCGTGGTCGTGGAAGGAGGAGGATGACTTTCACCTCTTCCCCTGTTAGATTCCCGTTGTGCTGTGACATCACCCTTATATGCTGTGTAAAGCATACTTTTTAATTTATTTTGCAAATGCTGCATCCTTTCCGACTTGTAATTCGGTAACATTTCCGCCACTGTCTGCTTATACCGGGGGTCTAGTAGCGTGGACACCCAGTACAGGTCGTTCTCCTTCAGCCTTTTTATACGAGGGTCCCTCAACAGGCACAACAGCATGAAAGACCCCATTTGCACAAGGTTGGATGCCGAGCTACTCGTTTCCCGTTCCTCCTCCTCACACAGAGCAGAATAGGGACTGTTCCCCCTACAATGGGTCACTTGGCAGATATGGATTGACACCTGTCCTCAGGGACCCTGATACACACTGACACAGAGCAGAATAGGGACTGTTCCCCCTACATAGGGTCAATTGGCAGATATGGATTGACACCTGTCCTCAGAGACCATGATACACATTGACACAGAGCAGAATAGAGACTGTTCCCCCTACATAGGGTCACTTGGCAGATATGGATTGACACCTATCCTCAGGGACCCTGATACACACTGACACAGAGCAGAATAGGGACTGTTCCTCTACATAGGGTCACTTGGCAGATATAGATTGACACCTATCCTAAGGATCCCTGATGCACACTGACACAGAGCAGAATAGGGACTGTTCCCCCTACATAGGGTCACTTGGCAGATATGGATTGACACCTCTCCTCAAAGCCCCTGATACACACTGACACAGAGCAGAATAGAGACTGTTCCCCCTACATAGGGTCACTTGGCAGGTATGGATTGACACCTGTCCTCAGAGACCATGATACACACTGCCACAGAGCAGAATAGAGACTGTTACCCCTACATAGGGTCACTTGGCAGATATGAATTGACACCTGTCCTCAGAGCCCCTGATACACACTGACACAGAGCAGAATAGGGATGTGGAATAGTACCTGGGGAGCTGGGGGAGTGCCGTTGATGTGGAGCAAGACGCAGCAGCAGAAGAGGACTCAGCCGAGGAGGTTATGGAAGAGGATGGAGTAGGAGGAGTAGAGGAGGTGGCAGCAGACCTGCCTGCAAGTCGTGGCGGTGTCACCAACTCCTCTGCAGAGCCATGCATTCCATGCTTGGCAGCAGTCAGCAGGTTTACCCAATGCGCAGTGTAGGTGATATACCTGCCCTGACCATGCTTTGCAGACCAGGTATCAGTGGTCAGATGGACCCTTGCCCCAACACTGTGTGCCAGACATGCCATTACTTCCTTTTGCACAATCGAGTACAGGTTGGGGATTGCCTTTTGTGAAAAGAAATTTCGTCCGGGTACCTTCCACTGCGGTGTCCCAATAGCTACAAATTTTTTGAATGCCTCAGACTCCACCAGCTTGTATGGTAAAAGCTGGCGGGCTAATAGTTCGGACAAGCCAGCTGTCAGACGCTGGGCAAGGGGGTGACTTTCTGACATTGGCGTCTTACGCTCAAACATGTCCTTGACAGACACCTGACTGTGGGCATATGAGCGGGAACTGCTCAAGGCGAGAGACGGAGTGGCGGATGGTTGAGAGGGGGCAAGGAGGACAGCAGTGGTTGACGTGGCTGAAGATTCTGGACCAGGAGGAGGATGGCGGCTTTGAGTTTGTGTGCTGCTTGTACTCATGTGTTGATCCCATAGGCGTTTGTGATGTGCGATCATGTGCCTACGCAAAGCAGTTGTACCTAGGTGGGTGTTGGACTTCCCATGAGTTTCTTTTGGCACAGGTTGCAAATGGCATCGCTGTTGTCAGAGGCAGACACACAAAAAAAATGCCACACTGCTGAGCTCTGCAATTACGGCATTCTGGTGGTGGACACAGCATGCGTTGATTGGCGTGCTGTCGGGCTGACCCTGGGTGCCGATGCATGCTGTCTGACTGTGCCACGAGCTCCTTGTGACGACCTCCCCCTGCTTCCAACTCGTCTCCTCCTCCTCCTCTCTGTCTCCCCATCTGAACTCTCGCCCTGTTCTTCTTCTTGCCGAGGGGGCACCCACGTGACATCCATGGACGCATCGTCATCATTAACCGCTTCACTTGTATCTGACAACTCAGCAAAGGAAGCAGCAGCGGGTACAACATCATCATCACACCGTACGTCTATGTGTGTAATGCTGCCTGCCTGAGACATAGACCAGATTTGAGTGGCAATGTGCACTGGCTCAGGTCTGCAGAGCACAGGCTGTAGGCCTGACACATCCGCTTGAAGAGAAGTAACTGCTATTCAATCTATAACAGTGAAGAAAGTTTTTTGGTTTTAAATGCACGCTATAGAGACACCAGATATGAGTGGCAAATTACACTTGCTGAGGTTGGCAGAGCACTCGCTGAAGGCCTGACACACGCTTTAAGGACACTGACTGCTATTAGCTTACACTGGAAACCTTTTTTTCTTTGTAAAAGCACGCTATAGAGACACCAGATATGAGTGGCAATGTGCAGTGGCAGAGGTTGGCAGAGTACACGCTGTAGGCCTGACACACCCGCTTGAAGACAACTAACTGCTATTCAATCTATAACAGAGAAAAAAGTTTTTTGTTTTTAAATGTACGCTATTGTGACACCAGATATGAGTGGCAATGTGCACTGGCATTGGTTGGCAGAGTACACATTGTTGGCCTGACACACCCGCTTGAAGACAAGTAACTGCTATTCAATCTATAACAGTGAAAAAAGTTTTTTCTTTTTAAAGGCACGCTATAGTCACACCAGATATGAGTGGCAAAGTGCACTTGCAGAGGTTGGCAGAGTACACGCTGAAGGCCTGACACCCAGACGCTTGCAGACAACTAACTGCTAATAGCTTACAGTGAAAAACCTTTTTTGTTTTTAAAGGCACGCTATAGTCACACCAGATATGAGTGGCAAAGTGCACTTGCTGAGGTTGGCAGAGTACACGCTGAAGGCCTGACACCCGCTTGAAGACAACTAACTGCTATTCAATCTATAACAGTGAAAAAATTTTTTGTTTTTAAATGTCAATCTTGAGCTATTGTGACACCAGATATGAGTGGTGGCACTGGGCAAGTGGGCACAGTATCCACTGTGAGCCTGACACAGAAGCTGGCAGACAACTAACTGCTATTCAATCTATCACAGTGAAAAAACATTGTGACAGACCCCTTTGGAGTGAAAGATATTGCCCTGGAGAATTGCTTGCCTTCCCGTTTAGTTGCTGGATTTCGTTTATTTCTGGAACTGTACGTTATGCGAACAAACTGTCGAACGGCGGACCACCTAGTAAAGAAGTGTGCTGCTTGTTAACCTACTGACCTTTTCCACATTTCAGTTAACAAGCAGCCACTTCAAAACTACAGACCGACAACGAGGTGGTCTGGATTCGTATGCACGAATACACGTGGGGAGAACAATGGGTCGTGGCCATTTTGACCGCACGAACTAATAGACGAACACTATGGAGCTCTCCACACGGTGAATTCATGCTTTTCCAGTGAACTACTACTATGCCGTTCGACAGGTCCAAAGTACCGAACAAGGGACATCATATCCACGAGAGAGATCCAGACTATTTAATGTGGTTTTCGTGTAAATGGTACGAACGTGTATCTAGCGAACGGCTCATCCGATCTAGGTGATTTTTACATATATTGTTCCCCTAGATCTCCGTTCACTAGTGCACCAAGTATATTGCATTTTAGTTAAATATTGTGTGTGTTATTAAAAGGGTAATAACTGGTATAATATTCTGCCATGTACAGTGGGAGGGATTCCCACTGTAAATGTATTATCTCCCCAGGATGTGGGGAGGAGTTTTGTACAGCATAAAAGCCCTGACTGCAAAATAAATTATTATTCCTGTTTCAACCCTCAACACAGAGCCTCGTCTCGTGCTTGGAGGGGATATTTAGTAGATGATTCTTATTCTCTTGGAACGTGTTTGCAGCAGCTGACTTCATTCTTGGGGGAAAAGACACCTTCTTGGCGGCGTAAACCCCTACTACACCGGGGTGCCGCCACAAGCATTTTTTGTTTTTAAATGTCAAGCTTAAGCTATTGTGACACCAGATATGAGTGGTGGCACTGGGCAAGTGGGCACAGTATCCACTGTGAGCCTGACACAGAAGCTGGCAGGCAGCCAACTGCAACTAGATTACACAGGAAAAAATAGCAGACTGATGTTCTAGCCCTAAAAAGGGCTTTTTGGGGTGCTGTTCTTACAGCAGAGATCAGATGAGTCCTTCAGGACTGTAGTGGACACTGAATGCCCTAGCCTAGCTATCAATTTCCCTATCTAATGAGCAGCAGCTACACTTTCCCTCCTCTATCTAAGAATGCAGCTTCAGAATGAATCTAAAATGGATGCTGTACAGGAGGTGGGAGGGTCTGCTGCTAATTTGCTGGAATGTGTCTGCTGACCGTGAGGCACAGGGTCAAAGTTTGCTCAATGATGACGAACAGGGGGCGGATCGAACCGCGCATGTGTTTGCCCGCCGTGGCAAACGCGAACACGCTATGTTCGCCGGGAACTATTCGCCAGCGAACAGTTCGGTACATCACTAATAAATAACAAAGGGATACTATACTCATTCCCCTATAGTGTATAATTGTGTAATAATGGTAATACTATTACCTATTATATAATATTGCCAGGGCAAGGAAATTCCCTCTAAATAGATGGGTATAGGCAGAGAGTATGGAGACCGGAGTGATGCTGTCATAAAAAGTGTCAATAAGGTGATATAAAGTGAAATGTATCACAGACACACAGCCACCCTTTCTCTTAGCTAGTTTCCAGAAATGCTGGATAGGTAGAAGGGCTATAAAGACTCAGAGAGGTCTAAGAAGAATCCTCTAAACTAGCCCTAATCTCCTTAAACACCTTTAAAGGTGTTCTAAGCTAAAGCTCAATCTAAACGTTTAGATGACTTCCTGATTTCCCATCACAGATGCTGGCTAGCAAAAACACTGTGCAAGACAAAGAGTGGGTCTAAGTGCCCATAGTGCAGTAAAGTGTCCCTAGTGAAGTGAAAAAGAGAATAACGAGCTGGCGCCCAAGAGAATAACGAGCTGGCGCCCTATCAGGGGGACGTGTATCGCCCACTGTCAGTCCCTTCGGGATCCATCCCTCATTCATCTTAATAAAGGTGAGGTAATCTAGACTTTTTTGACCTGGGCGACTTCTCTTCTCAGTGACAATACCTCCTGCTGCACTGAAGGTCCTTTCTGACAGGACACTTGAAGCGGGGCAGGACAGAAGTTCTATCGCAAATTGGGATAGCTCAGGCCACAGGTCAAGCCTGCACACCCAGTAGTGAAGGGGTTCATCGCTCCTCAGAGTGTCGATATCTGCAGTTAAGGCGAGGTAGTCTGATACCTGTCAGTCGAGTCGTTCTCTGAGGGTGGATCCCGAAGGGCTGTGGCGATGCGTAGGACTTAAAAAGCTCCGCTTGGGGGGGCGGAGTTTGCCGCCGAGCCGAGCGGACGCACCTGCCACGAGCTCCGAACCGGCAGGCAGAATCCGGGGGTTACAACGCAGGCTACCAAGCCCACACTCACCAGAGGGTGCACCACTCACGTCGGGGGTGCCCCGCTGAGCAAATCGACACCACCCTGGTGTCTGCAGACCCCGGGAACGCAGAGATCTCAATGCGGCCTACTGGGGCTGAGGCAGGGGGGAGATGGCCGCTCCCCTCTCGGCCAGAGCCCACAAGCGATCTTACCTCAGAGTACCCCCCCCCCCCCTCTGGACCGGTGGGGGACATCCCGGTCCCCTCTGGACGCATGGACCAGCATGGAACATGAGCATACCAGCCACGAGAAATGAAGGGGCAACAGACCCACGAGGTGCAGCCAATATGGCCGCCCGACCTAAGAGGAGAAAGCGGAGCACATGCCCAGAGGCGCACACATCCCCAATAGAGATATTTGACAGGACCTGCGCTGGCCTCAGGGCAGCACTGCAAAGTCGAGGGGTGACTCTCCGCCAAGCGGATCTAATGGTGGCCTCCTGGATACGACCAGCAGCGCGACGCAGGTACTACAAGCAGGCACACCGAGCATCCAAGATGGCCGTCAGGCACCATAGACACCGGAGGGCCTCGCGGCAGGACTCGGCACCAGGCCTCTCGGGCTCACGCATCCATCTGCACACAAGCAATACCAAGACCACAAACCCAGCGACGCACACAAATAAAGTGCCTGACCTTAAACCCGGCTATCAGTGCAGCACCAGGCGCCTCTTCCCAACAGCGGCCACAACACAAGCGACTGTGAGACAGCACACCAAAAAGAGACGCACTAAAGCGGACTCCCGAAACGGAGATACAGGGATGGCCTCCAGGACGGGCATCGGCTGAGGCAATATGGACAGATACGTGGTGAGGCTCACGGCCCAAGACCCTGCACACAATGCAGAGACTCTCTCCTCCCAAAGCTCACTGCATGTCAGACTCATTACACCTGTTTACTTACACTTAGCACTACTCTGCCCCATTTTGATTTTCATTTGTTTGTTGTTTATTGCGCAAAATAGGCATGTACCATCAATGCTGGTTTGCATTACATCACATAATGCTGCTTCCACTAGCTTTTCATAGCACACTAAATGCAAACCGCATATTTATAAACGTAAGCGCAACTAATATAATTATAA
The DNA here is from genome assembly GCF_036172605.1 of Pelobates fuscus. NCBI lineage: Eukaryota > Metazoa > Chordata > Amphibia > Anura > Pelobatidae > Pelobates > Pelobates fuscus. Next base: position 6,634,045 of record NC_086318.1, on the reverse strand, counting down.
GCGACGCTACCCTAGCAGGTTATAACATATAAGCGAACTGTCTAACTTCCACAGGTACATATGTACTAGCTAACTGTTGTCACTAGCGTTGTATTACACTACCTGTACTATCTATGTTGATTCTCACATAATTCACACATGAACCAAGCCTGTTTGTATAATATATTTACATTTCGACTGTTGCTTTAACGTTACATTAATTAAGCCTGATAAAACAAAAAAATTGTGCCAGTTAATCGTATACCCCGCATGTTAAGCGTGGGAAATCCCTGAGGATTGCTTTTGGGGCACCTCAAGCTTACCTGTCTTATTTTCGTGCACTACAAAAATAAAGAATTAAAAAAAAAAAAAAAAAAGCTCCGCTTGTCCTCCATCAACAACACGTCTGTAAAGCGTCCTGTCCTTGCCGGCGTGGTCGTGGGAGGAGGAGGATTACTTTCACCTCTTCCCCTGTTAGATTCCCGTTGTGCTGTGACATCACCCTTATACGCTGTGTAAAACATACTTTTACATTTATTTTGCAAATGCTGCATCCTTTCCGACTTGTTGTAATTTGGTAACATTTCAGCCACTTTCTGCTTATACCGGGGGTCTAGTAGCGTGGACACCCAGTACAGGTCGTTCTCCTTCAGCCTTTTTAAACGAGGGTCCCTCAACAGGCACGACAGCATGAAAGACCCCATTTGCACAAGGTTGGATGCCGAGCTACTCATTTCCCATTCCTCCTCCTCAGTGATCTCAATGAAGGTATGTTCTTCCCCCCAGCCACGTACAACACCATGGGTACCAGATAGGTGACAACGAGCACCCTGGGATGCCTGTTGTGGTTGGTCTTCCTCCTCCAAGCCACATTCCTCCTCTGACTCCTCTTCCTCATAATCCTCTTCCAGCGTTGCCGCAGGTTCAGCAAGCGATGCTGATAAGGCTGTTTCTGGTGGTGATGGTGACCACAACTCTTCCTCTTCCTCTTAACGCTCATCTACGGCCTGATTCAGCACTCTTTGCAGGGCACGCTCCAGGAAGAAAACAAATGGTATGATATCGCTGATGGTGCCTTCAGTGCGACTGACTAGGTTTGTTACCTCCTCAAAAGGAGGCATGAGCCTACAGACATTGCGCATGAGCGTCTAGTAACGTGGCAAAAAAATTCCCAGCTCCCTAGAGGCTGTCCTAGCTACCCGGTCATACAAATATTCATTAATGGCTTTTTCTTGTTGGAGCAGGCGGTTGAACATTAGGAGTGTTGAATTCCAACATGTCGGGCTGTCGCAAATCAAGAGCCTCACTGGCATGTTGTTTCGCCGCTGGATATCTACAAAGTGCTCCATCGCCGTGTAGGAACACCTGAAATGGCCACACACCTTCCTGGCCTGCTTCAGGACGTCCTGTAAGCCTGGGTACTTATGCACAAAGCGTTGTACGATCAGATTACACACATGTGCCATGCACGGCACATGTGTCAACTTGCCCAACTTCAATGCCGCCAACAAATTTGTTCCATTGTCACAAACCACTTTGCAGATCTCCAGTTGCTGCGGAGTAAGCCACTTTTCCACCTGTGCGTTCAGGGTGGACAGGAGTGCTTGTCCGGTGTGACTCTGCTTTCAAGCAAGTTAAACCCAAGACGGCGTGACACTGCCGTATCCGGGATGTGGAATAGTACCTGGGGAGCTGGAGGGGTGCCGTTGATGTGGAGCAAGACGCAGCAGCAGAAGAGGACTATGCCGAGGAGGTTATGGAAGAGGATGGAGTAGGAGGAGTAGAGGAGGTGGCAGCAGGCCTGCCTGCAAGTCGTGGCGGTGTCACCAACTCCTCTGCAGAGCCACGCATTCCATGCTTGGCAGCCGTCAGCAGGTTTACCCAATGCGCAGTATAGGTAATATACCTGCCCTGACCATGCTTTGCAGACCAGGTATCAGTGGTCAGATGGACCCTTGCCCCAACACTGTGTGTCAGACATGCCATTACTTCCTTTTGCACAATCGAGTACAGGATGGGGACTGCCTTTTGTGAAAATAAATTTTGTCCGGGTACCTTCCACTGCGGTGTCCCAATAGCTACAAATTTTTTGAATGCCTCAGACTCCACCAGATAAGAGTGGCACTGTGCACTGGCAGAGGTTGGCAGAGAACACGCTGTAGGCCTGACACACACTTATGAAGGACACTGACTGTTATTATATTACAGTCAAAAACTTTTTTGTTTTTAAATGCAAGCTATTGTGACACCAGATATGAGTGGCACTGTGCAGTGGCAGAGGTTGGCAGAGTACACGCTGTAGGCCTGACACACTCGCTTGAAGACAACTAACTGCTATTCAATCTATAACAGTGTAAAAAATTTTTTTGGTTTTAAATGCACGCTATTGTGACACCAGATATGAGTGGCAATGTGCACTGGCAGAGGTTGGCAGAGAACACGCTGTAGGCCTGACACACACTTATGAAGGACACTGACTGTTATTATATTACAGTCAAAAACATTTTTGTTTTTAAATGCAAGCTCTTGTGACACGAGATATGATTGGCATTGTGCACTTGCAGAGGTTGGCAGAGTACACGCTGTAGGCCTGACACACTCGCTTGAAGACAACTAACTGCTATTCAATCTATAACAGTGTAAAAAAATTTTTGGGTTTTAAATGCACGCTATTGTGACACCAGATATGAGTGGCACTGTGCACTGGCAGAGGTTGGCAGAGTACACGCTGTAGGCCTGACACCCGCTTGAAGACCACTAACTGCTATTCAATCTATAACAGTGAAAAAAGTGTTTTGGTTTTTAAATGCAAGCTATTGTGACACCAGATATGAGTGGCACTGTGCACTGGCAGAGGTTGGCAGAGTACACGCTGCAGGCCTGACACCCAATTGAAGGACACTGACTGCTATTAGATTACAGTCAAAAACTTTTTTGTTTTTAAATGCAAGCTATTGTGACACCAGATAATGAGTGGCACTGTGCACTGGCAGAGGTTGGCAGAGTACATGCTGTAGGCCTGACACACACTTATGAAGGACACTGACTGCTATTATATTACAGTCAAAAACTTTTTTGTTTTTAAATGCACGCTATTGTAACACCAGATATGAGTGGCACTGTGCACTGGCAGAGGTTGGCAGAGTACACGCTGTAGGCCTGACACACACTTATGAAGGACACTGACTGCTATTATATTACAGTCAAAAACTTTTTTTGTTTTTAAATGCAAGCTATTGTGACACCAGATATGAGTGGCACTGTGCACTGGCAGAGGTTGGCAGAGTACACGCTGAAGCCTGACACCCGCTTGAAGGACACTGACTGCTATTAGATTACAGTCAAAAACTTTTTTTGTTTTTAAATGCAAGCTATTGTGACACCAGATATGAGTGGCACTGTGCACTGGCAGAGGTTGGCAGAGTACACGCTGAAGCCTGACACCCGCTTGAAGGACACTGACTGCTATTAGATTACAGTCAAAAACTTTTTTTGTTTTTAAATGCACGCTATTGTGACACCAGATATGAGTGGCACTGTGTACTGGCAGAGTACACGCTGTAGGCCTGACACACACTTATGAAGGACACTGACTGCTATTATATTACAGTCAAAACATTTTTTTGTTTTTAAATGCACGCTATTGTGACACCAGATACGAGTGGCACTGTGCACTGGCAGAGGTTGGCAGAGTACACGCTGTAGGCCTGACACACACTTATGAAGGACACTGACTGCTATTATATTACAGTCAAAAACTTTTTTTGTTTTTAAATGCAAGCTATTGTGACACCAGATATGAGTGGCACTGTGCACTGGCAGAGGTTGGCAGAGTACACGCTGAAGCCTGACACCCGCTTGAAGGACACTGACTGCTATTAGATTACAGTCAAAAACTTTTTTTGTTTTTAAATGCACGCTATTGTGACACCAGATATGAGTGGCACTGTGTACTGGCAGAGTTTGGCAGAGTACACGCTGTAGGCCTGGCACACACTTATGAAGGACACTGACTGCTATTATATTACAGTCAAAACATTTTTTTGTTTTTAAATGCACGCTATTGTGACACCAGATATGAGTGGCACTGTGCACTGGCAGAGGTTGGCAGAGTTCATGCTGTAGGCCTGACATACACTTATGAAGGACACTGACTACTATTATTTTACACTCAAAACCTTTTTTTGTTTTTAAATGAGAGCTATTGTGACACCAGATATGAGTGGCACTGTGCACTGGCAGAGGTTGGCAGAGTACACGCTGTAGGCCTGACACCCGCTTGAAGGACACTGACTGCTATTAGATTACAGTCAAAAACTTTTTTTGTTTTTAAATGCACGCTATTGTGACACCAGATATGAGTGGCACTCTGCACTGGCAGAGGTTGGCAGAGTAGACGCTGTAGGCCTGACACACCTGCTTGAAGACAACTAACTGTTTGAAGACAACTATACTGAGGTAAACCATAACGTATAACCTGGTAGACCAAAGGCAGCAGTTAGGAGAGGTGCTAGATGCCCAGTGTAACGGACCGTTTCAGCAGACAAGGGGTTAAAATTGTTTAGGCGATAATCCCCTTTTTAAAGACAGGCACAGCCAGTGGCGTACATACCAGGGTCGCAGGGGTCGCGGCTGCGACCGGGCCCGGCCCACCAGGGGGCCCGGCCGCCCCTGCGACCCGGTATGTACCCACAGGGCCAGCCTCTTCTGCTGGGGGGCCCAGGAGCCGGCCACCTCCGGGCCCCCCGAGGCTGGCCCTGCTGTCACCCGGCTGGCGGGCGCGCGAGGGAGCACTGTCCCCTGGGTGCTCCCTCTTCAGCTCCCTCGCGCACCGCACTGAAACCGGAGCCGGAAGATGACGTCATCTTCCGGCTCCGGCATCAGTACGCGGCGCGCGAGGGAGCTGAAGAGGGAGCACCCAGGGAACAGTGCTCCCTCGCGCGCCCGCCAGCCGGGTGACCAGCAACACCACTGGACCCCAGGGAATCCCCCCAGCTCTCACACAGGTAAGGAGGCTGGGGGGATTAAATTAAAAAAAAAAAAACAAAAAAAAACGTGTGTGTGTGTGTGTTTAGTGTGTGTGTGAGTGAGTGTGTTAGTGTTAGTGAGTGTGTTAATGTGAGTGTGTTAGTGTTAGTGAGTGTGTTAGTGTTAGTGAGTGTGTTAGTGAGTGTGTTAGTGAGAGTGGTAGTTAGTGAGTGTGTTAGTGAGTGTGTTAGTGAGTGTGTTAGTGAGAGTGTTAGTGAGTGTGTTAGTGAGTGTGTTAGTGAGTGTGTTAATGCGAGTGTGTTAATGCGAGTGTGTTAGTGTTAGTGAGTGTGTTAGTTTGTGTTAGTGTGTGTTAGTGAGAGAGTGTGTTAGTGTGAGTGTGTTAGTGGTAGTGTGTTAGTGTGAGTGTGTGAGTGTGTTAGTGTGAGTGTGTGAGTGTGTTAGTGAGTGTGTTAGTGTGAGTGTGTGAGTGAGTGTGTTAGTGTGAGTGTGTGAGTGAGTGTGTGAGTGAGTGTGTGAGTGAGTGTGTTAGTGAGTGTGTTAGTGAGTGTGTTAGTGAGTGTGTTAGTGAGTGTGTTAGTGAGTGTGTTAGTGAGTGTGTTAGTGAGTGTGTTAGTGAGTGTGTTAGTGAGTGTGTTAGTGAGTGTGTTAGTGAGTGTGTTAGTGAGTGTGTTAGTGAGTGTGTTAGTGTTAGTGAGTGTGTTAGTGTTACTTTGTGTTAGTTTGTGAGTGTGTGAGTGAGTGTGTTAGTGAGTGTGTTAGTGAGTGTGTTAGTGAGTGTGTTAGTGAGTGTGTTAGTGAGTGTGTTAGTGAGTGTGTTAGTGAGTGTGTTAGTGAGTGTGTTAGTGAGTGTGTTAGTGAGTGTGTTAGTGAGTGTGTTAGTGAGTGTGTTAGTGAGTGTGTTAGTGAGTGTGTTAGTGAGTGTGTTAGTGAGTGTGTTAGTGAGTGTGTTAGTGAGTGTGTTAGTGTTAGTGAGTGTGTTAGTGTTACTTTGTGTTAGTTTGTGTGTGTGTGAGTGAGTGTGTTAGTGAGTGAGTGAGTGAGTGTGTGTTAGTGAGTGAGTGTGAGTGAGTGTGAGTGAGTGTGTGTTAGTGAGTGTGTGTTAGTGAGTGTGTGTTAGTGAGTGATTGTGTTAGTGAGTGATTGTGTTAGTGAGTGATTGTGTTAGTGAGTGTGTTAGTGAGTGTGTTAGTGAGTGTGTTAGTGTTACTTTGTGTTAGTTTGTGTGTGTGTGAGTGAGTGTGTTAGTGAGTGAGTGTGAGTGAGTGTGTGTTAGTGAGTGAGTGTGAGTGAGTGTGTGTTAGTGAGTGAGTGTGAGTGAGTGAGTGTGAGTGAGTGTGTGTTAGTGAGTGTGTTAGTGTGAGTGATTGTGTTAGTGAGTGTGTTAGTTTTAGAGTGTGTTAGTGTTAGTGTGTGTGTCTGTTACTGAGTATGTTTGTGTGCGTCTGTCACTGAGTGTGTGTCTGTCAGTAAATGTGTGCGTCTGTTCATGAGAGTGTGTGTGTGTGTGTCTAAAGCACTTACCTTTCTCCAGCGCCGGACTCCCTTAACGCTGGGGATCTCTCCGTCCCCATCCGCCTCTCAGCTCCGAATGCACATGCGTGGCAAGAGCCACGTGCGCATTCAAACCGCCCATAGGAAAGCATTACTCAATGCTTTCCTATGGACGTTCAGCGTCTTCTCACTGTGATTTTCACAGTGAGAATCGCAGAAAATCCTCTAGCGGCTGTCAATGAGACAGCCACTAGAGATGGATTAACCCTCAGTGAAACATAGCAGTTTCTCTGAAACTGCTGTTTTCAGCTGCAGGGTTAAAACTAGAGAGACCTGGCACCCAGACCACTTCATTGAGCTGATGTGATCTGGGTGTCTGTAGTGGTCCTTTAAGTGTATGTGTTATGCATGCACTGGCGTACATACCGCGGTCGCACGGGTCGCAGCCCTGCGACCAGGTGCCCGCCCGCCATGTGTTGCGGCCCCAGCCCGCGCAGAGTAAGCGGGGGGGCCCACAGATCAGTTTTCGCACCGGGGCCCCATGGGTTGTGTGTACGCCACTGGGCACAGCTACTGTAAAACAGTAACAGTACACCAAAACTCATGAATTGGATATAAGTGAATGCACCAAACTCCCGAACTGCATACAAGGGAATAAGGTAGCACTCCAAAAAATCCGTACGAATTAGAACCAGGGGCTGGAGGTTCAGCGGTGCCTGCACGTAAAAGTGTCCGGGTTTGGTGCATGAAAGCCGGGCAGAAAAGCGCTGCCCGGGGATCTCCAGAACACCGCCATCTAGCGGCTGCTAAGTGTAACCGCGGCCACCCAGTAACAATCAATTAAGCTGCGGTTAACTGCAGCTTCAGGGAGGTAAATGGAGGGCACACTCCAATTTAGGCCAATTAAGGAGGGAGGCTGAAAAAACGGCTGTTTGTTCGGTAGATAGAATCTACCGAACGGCTGTGCAGAAAGGGAGAAATAAATCTTTCTGCACAGTAAAATTAACCCTTTAGCTGCCGGTCCATAATCCAAAGGCAGCAGGCGGGCAACCAGGCTCCTCCAATGCAATGTGGCGAGATTGGTCTCGTCACACCCAGATAATGCATACTATATCAGGTCAGAAAAGTATATGGTATTAGCAAAATAGGATAAATAAGCAATAATGAATGACAGCCTGCGCCTACCTAATTGCTGTTACCAGCTAATGGAAGTAAAACCCAACCCTGGCTAAACATAGCCTAATAGAAAGACAAAGGTCCAATAGTAGGGAGAAAGGGCAGCAAATAATCCCTAAACACAGGGAACAGGAACCGCTACAGAGCTGTAAAAGGAGAAAAGGGTATGACAAGGATAGCAGTGAATTAGTAACTACTATATTGACAAAATCAGTATTATAAGTAAATTAAGTGAGATCCTCTCTAAATACAGAATAGACAAAAATGGGGCATCCCTATAACTCATGGAAACACCTCCGAGGGTGTTCTATATAAATGCTGAATCTGAAGGGACAATCCTGTAGTCCTATAATCCTACCTCAGTATCAAAAATAGAAACAAAAATAGAAAAAAGTAACCATCGTGTGTCAGTGCATGGTGCTCGTGTGTCAGTGCATAGTCCTCCGGGGCAAGCATGAATGTGTAGTCTAGCCGGGTGAGTTTAAATAGCACTGCCTTAATTGGATGTCTGTAGTACAGGTGTTAACCTCCGATCAAGGACCAATGGGAGCATAGTGGGCGTGGATTACCGGCTGTCAGTCATGAAGTGAAACCACGAGGACATGACTGACAGGCGGTGTATGAAGCTCCAATAGCATGGATTTGTTCCCCTGCGGGGACGTACCTTGCCAATTTTGCATAATAAATTATATCGCAAAAAGAAAAGGAAAATAAAAAAAGAGGCTTATCAACTCACCTTTAACAGTCATACATGAAAGATGGAAATTAATGATTACTGGATAGCCAAAAATCAGGATAAAGGTAACGAATTCCCAGGAGCCAGAAGAAAAGGGGGATATCAACTAAATGTTGAATCCATAAATGTATAAATATAAGATGACAATCGTAGACGTTATAGTACCATTATGTTACCATTATATATAGAAACACTAAGGTAACAAACAGTCACCATCAGGATTGTATATACAAACCACATGGGATGTCACTATTACAGCGATCGTTTATGCGATTGTATCTTAGGGTAAAAATATATTTTTGTATTACCCAGCGTGACATGTTGTGTCTCAAATCTTAACAAGAAAGATAATAATAACCAAGATTAATCAGTAAAGTATAATGGTGATATAGTGTATCTGTCCACTTATCTGTGTTTGGTACCTCTCTATGTAAGTTGTCTGCTCCAGGAGTAGGGCCAAAAGAAAGTCCTTTGTTTAATAGTGTTATATGTGAAGCAGTAAGATGGAAATTGGAAAGATTACTTTATTTTCAGAATTGTTTGGTTGTACTATTGATATGGATTATTTTAAGCAAACAAATAAGTTTGAATGTATATCTGTTCCTGTCCAAATCTGAGATGATTAAATTGCATATGCGCAGAAGTAAATTCACACTGACACACGGAGTTCAGGTTAAAAGAACTTTGAGAAAATTTAATGGCATCTGGTTAAAAAGCGGGCTCGCAGACCCTTATAAGAGCAATATTACATCATCATAGAATATCAAGATAACAACAAATAAACATCATTAAGTGGGTTAGGTGTTAAGTGGCTATGTCAATGTCCACCCATCAATATTATTAATTGGCTTAAGTGTTAAGTGGCCGGCTACATGACCTCCCACCGAGAGGTGGCGTCATCTTGGACACGGGAGTGGACACGATGACTCAGGCGCCATCTTACTAGCACGAGTCTTCACTCGATGGGAGGGGGGCTTTAGGCGCCATTTTGAGTAGTTAGTGATGTTAGACTCGAGGTCAGGTTCAAGGCTTTTTAGTGAATGGACATTTCATTAGTACAGTTCTCATGATCTAACTAGGGCATACAATGTTTCATATTACAGGAACTTGACAATTCCGGTGTTAATCATATCCTTCTAGAAAATACATTCTCTGTCTAATATTCTAAATGCTGTTAGGAAAATCTGTCATATAATGAAGTTAATGGAGTTAATGGGGAAATTTAATAAAGGTTTTAATAATTCTATAACAGTCCCCCCTATGAAATGTTAGGCACTAAAAAGAGAAACTTTATTTGTTAATACCAGAAGACGTGTTAGCCCAAAGGCACAGAAACCCCATGACCGCTAGCTAGGTGTTATTGCGAAGTGCAATTCTGTCCCTTCCTGTCCCTAATAGGCTGCAGCTCATCCGTCAATACGGTCAGGAACTTTCTTCACTCCGCTGGTATCCCGCAGTGGCTTGCCCACCACATCTCCGCACGGCAGTCTATCCATAAAGACGGACGCTGTCCCTAAGCTGGTTCCCTACCTAAAACTCTTGCACTTTATCAGTAAAAGGGATAGTTTGCAGCGGCATACAGGGTGAATTGAAATCTTGGAAATCTTGGTCATCAACTGTCAGATGTGCAAAAGTTGGTGCCACTTGGTCTGCAGTCTTCTGTAGGAATTTCCTCAGACAGGGGAGGACACAACAAACGAGAAGAGCGAGAATAAAAAGGAAAATTAGTAATGCCATACCAATATGAATTAAAGCTTTTTGCCACCCTGTCATCCAACCAAACCACCTTTCCCAGGGATCTTTCACCCCAGAATTCCTTTTTAACTCTTCAGAGAGCTTATTTAATTTCTCTATGGCCATGGTGACTTTACCATTAGGACCTGTGTTTTCTGGGATGTACGTACAACAGGTCATGGTGTCGGGCAGTATTTTACATACGCACCCCTTCTCAGTTAGGATCATGTCTAAGGCCATTCTGTTCTGGAAGGACATTTGGGATGTGGCCTGCAATTGTTCGGCTAAACCCTGGAGGGCATCTCTGGTGTAGTTGACAAAGCCTTGTTGGTTGTAATAAATGTAATTAATCCAATTTAAATTCTTGTTTGCAGTAACTATGGTAAAAACTGATTCAAACCCCGCAGCAACTTCATCTCTTGCTTTAAATTCATTCGGTACCCCCCTAGGCACCCCAATGGCATCAATATAAATGTGGGGGTCAAAACTGCCTCTTACTGGGGCTTCACGCTTAACCTTGGCTGGTGTGTGTATGGACTCATGTATGTCAGGGTGTGTGTCAGAGATGATATGTATGGGCATGATGGCTTTAGCCAGAGTACACTCCCCCCACCATTCCTTGTCCATTCTGGATCTTAACTGCAAATCCCCACACAACCAGTAAATATCTCCTAATGACCTGGTATGGAATTGTAATAGGTACATAGGGACAGTTCTGTAGGTGGCACAATATCCTTCGGAAAAGTTACCCATGAACTTACCAATTCCGTCATAATTGGCATAACAGGTGTAATTTCCCTTATAGATCGTAACACCATCTGGGGGTTTGACATCCTTGATTAGGAGGGGATACTCTACTGTCCATGTTTTGCAGAGGGACCTGTTAAAATTGTAATGGTAGGCAAAAAGACTTAATATGCAATTTTCTATTTCTAATGGCAAAGTCAAAGGCACGGTGCCAAGATGAGGCCGGGCACCACCACACACATAGCATGCGGTTCTGTTATGTTTGTTGGCATTATATTTCATCCATTCCAACCATAAATTAACATCATTAAAACCTGTTTCAGTGGCCATGGTATCTTCAAAGGTGGGATTAGCAATGGCCATCATGTCTTTAAAGGACTGGATGTGTGGTTTTAATGGGTTTGGGACCATATGGGTAGCCCCTTGCCACTCTGGAGAGTGGCACATATCTTTTAGGTAGAAGTGCCCCAATTTGTTATAGGAACCTTTCTTCCAATACATTCCCATTACATACTGGTATGCATCCGTTGGACTGGGATGCTCTATGTTTAGAATTAATTTCATGGGTGTACCTCCTCCAGGCTTCCTTAAAGTCATTCTTTGGAGGAGGGATCTACCGTGGTCATCTACCTTAGATAAGGCACTTTTGGGTTTGTAACCCCAGGCAGGCCCAGCATTCCACCCTGCAGCCCCCCAATGGTTACAGTTATGCCCCCATTGTTTGTCAACTACACAAACATAGGGGTCTTTTACATGAGGGATATCTCTATAGATGGTTTGAATTTGTGACGTAGGGAATGGGCAGTCTACAATGTCACAATAATCAAAAGTATATGTAGCCACACGGGTACATGAGGAATTGTACCAGAAGGTATGCCCACTGGCATCTTTAGTAATGGCTACTTGTTGGGCCTTAATTAGGCTAATTAAGGTGATAATGTACCAGGGGTACATGGTTGTGCGGTGTCTGCTTCCTCTGGGGCAGGAGTCTTCTTGCAATGGGAAGCGTGGATCCAATGTGGCCTGCCAGCCAACTTGACGGAGGTTGCAGTGATCAGGAGAACTTGGAATGGTCCATCAAATCTTGGTTCCAGGGTATGTTTCCGCACAAATTTCTTGACCAGGACCCAATCTCCGGGAAGCAGGCTGTGGGTACCCGTATCAAAATCGGGATCTGGAATTGAAGAGAAAACTTGGGCATGTATCTTGTTCAAAGCACTTGCAAGTTCAGTCACATAATCTACCAAAACATCAGTTTGAAGCTGAAGCTGTTGGGGGTAATAACCTAGTCTGGGTGCAGTCCCAAATAGAATCTCATATGGGGATAGTGAATGCTTCCCTCTAGGTGTGTGTCTAACGCTGAATAAAGCTATTGACAAGCTTTCTGGCCAGGGCATCTTTGTTTCTTGTGACATTTTTAACATTCTAGCTTTTAGGGTACCATTCATGCGTTCCACTTTGCCACTGCTTTGTGGGTGGTAAGGGGTGTGGAAAGCTAGGGTCACCCCCAGAGCAGTCCAAATTTCTTTAGTCACTGTTGCTGTAAAAGCTGGGCCTTGGTCACTCTCAATAACTTCTGGGAGTCCAAATCTACATACAATATCTGCAAGTAGACGCTTTGCTGTTGTCTTGGCAGTGATATTGGCTACTGGATAGGCTTCTGGCCATCCTGAAAACATATCCACTATCACTAGTGCATATTCATGGGGACCACTCTTTGGCATCTGTATGTGGTCAATCTGAATTCTCTGAAATGGGTACATAGGCTTAGCCAGGTGTTTCAAGGGCACTTTGGTTGGTTTCCCTGGGTTGCATTTTGCGCAAATGACACAGGCCTTGCAAAAGTTGTTGACCAGTGTAGTAATTCCATGTGCTTCATAATACTTCTGTATGAGGGCAGCCATTAGGTCTTTTGACAGATGTGCAGGTCCATGTGCCCATTGGACGACTGCTGGATATAAATTCTTAGGGAGGCAGAACCTAAGATTGTTGTAGTATACTCCATCTTTTAGGACTGCTCCTTTCTTCTTCCATTTCTGTATTTCCTCAGGGGCAATTGCAGCTTGCTGTTCCCGTAGGATTCTTAGGTCAGTAGGAAGAGTCTGCAAGGTAAAAATAGGAATTTCTTCGTGTCCGGACACTCCTTCATCCACTTCCTGCAATTCTCTTGCTGCTTGCTTAGCAGCCTGATCAGCCAAGTGGTTGCCCTTTGCTTCATCTGTATCCAATTTCCCGTGTGCCTTCACTTTCAGAATGGCCACTTCTTCTGGGAGTAGGAGGGCATCCATTAGTTCTTTGATTGCAGAACTGTGTTTGACTGGCGTACCGGCAGTGGTAAGAAATCCTCTTGTTTTCCAAATTAATCCGAAGTCATGTGCCACGCCCAATGCATATCTTGAATCAGTGTAGATGTTGGCGCGCTTTCCTTCAGAGATCTTGCACGCTGAAGTCAGGGCTTGCAATTCGGCTTCTTGTGCAGACATTGTTGGTGGTAAAGATGATGACTTGATAATTTCATCTGTTGTGGTTACGGCATATCCTGTGTGGTATTTTCCTTCTTCATCAGCATACCTTGAACCGTCCACAAAGTGAGTGAGATCAGGATCTACTAGTGGATCCTCATGCACGGTTGGTAAATGTGTTGTCTCCATTTTCATCTGTTCAAAACAGTCATGAGGTGTCTCTGGGTCATAGTCATTTACTATGACCAGATCTTGAAATTCATTTTCCAGGAAGTGGCGTGGCCATGCCTCTAGATGGTCAGTTGTTGGGTATTTGACAATGCCATTTTCCTGTAGCTGTGATTCATTCATGGTGGCCCATAATTTTGCCATGGGCCCAAGATCATTCCATGATCTTGTCTTTAACTTGGTGACAGCGACATGTGGAATGGCAATGTCCCAATGATGATACAAATGTTTGAGTTCTGAAGGTAGATGAATCAAGACCATACTGTTGCCTTCAGAGTCACAGTAGAAGTCTTGTGAAGTAAGCTTCACCTCTACCAGATGATAGAGCTCATCTTCATAGCAAGGTTCAGGAGTGATGTTTGGCTTGTACCACATGGTACAGAAGGCATATCCTGCTCAATCACAGAGAGGTGTTTGTCCATCATGGAAGGATAAATTGGGATGCATCTTCTTGATGGTGCCAGCAAGAAGGAAAATATAGGTTTCATCCATGATAAACCCATAGAATATACCCCCCTCAGGAAGTGGGAGAAGGGTGGACGGATTGAGAACCTGACATCTTTGGAGGGTGATGTTGTCAGGTAACAGGAGATGACATTGAAGACGGAGGTGTCTGGCAGGAGAGACATGCTTGAGTTGTACTTGGTTTATGATGGCAGAAATGTCATGAGGGGCCAAGACAACTAGAGGGTGGCCAAGGACCAGGTCTTCAGTTCTTTCAATTAGTTCTCTGGCTGCAAAATGGCCCGAAGGCAAGAAGGGGTCCCTCTGGCCACAATATCCAGCTGGCAGGAGAAAAATCCAATAGGCCTTTGACGGCCTCTTGATTCATGTGTTTGGGTAAGGACTCCTGTAGCATGGCCCTGTCTTTCAGAGACAAATAACTTGAAGGGTTTGGTATAGTCTGGTAGGCCAAGGGCAGGAGCAGATGCAATAGCACGTTTTAGAGTGCAGAAGTTGTCATGGGCTTCTATGGTCAAGCAGAATGGGTCTGACTTGAGGGTATCATAGAGTGGTTGCATGAGCAGAGAACGTTCTGGGATCCAAGCTCGGCAGTATGAAATGAGGCCTAGAAAGGCATGTAGAGACTTTGAAGTCCTTGGAGGTGGAATATCCAGTACTGCTCTGACTCGGTCACGGGTGAGATGTCTAGTACCCTGAGATAGGCAATGGCCAAGGAAGATAACAGTAGGCTAACAGAATTGAAGCTTAAGACGTGAAGCTTTACATCCTTGTTCTGCTAAATAGCAAAGGAGATTAATTGAGCATTCTTCTGTTGTGGGTATGTCATCTCCACAGAGCAGCAAATCATCCACATACTGAAGCAAGACAACCTCTGGATGGTCAGATTGCCATGGATCAAGAATAGAACACATGGCCTTTGCAAATTGACTTGGAGAATTTTGTGCCCCTTGGGGCATGACAGTCCATGTATACTGTTGTTTTTCATGTGTGAAGGCAAACAGGTATTGACAGACTGGATCAAGGGGTACACTGAAGAAGGCATTGGCCAGATCAATGACTGTGAAGTACTTTGCAGAAGGTGGAACACCAGAGAGCAGAGTGTGTGGGTTGGGCACAATAGGGGTATCCAGGACTGTTGCTTCATTCACTGCACGGAGATCCTGGACCATTCTGTACTTCTCTGGTTCTCCTTTGGGTGTCTTTTTCTTCACAGGAAACAACGGGGTGTTGCATGGTGATTCACATTTGACAAGAGCACCCTTCTCCAGGAGTGCTTGGATTTGAATTGTGATAGCTGCAGCTTGCGCTGGTTTCAAAGGGTACTGTGATTTTCTTGGTAACTTTGCTCCTGGAATGAGTTTTACCATCACAGGTGGTACCTTTAGATGACCTATGTCCTCTGGGCCTGAGGACCACAGTTTTGCAGGAACATCTGTCTTTAGTGAATCAGGGAAATTAGACCTCAGTTCCTTTGCATCCCCATGGGGTTCTTCCAAATGGAGCATCAGAGGCAGGGAGCACAAAGCTGAGGTGTCAGAAACAGATAGAGGGGTAGATGTGAATTGAAATACAGTGTGTAGTCCAGCAACCCACCCACAAAACAGAAACAGCAGTACAGCCCACCCACAATAACTGGTTACTACACCTGGGTAGAGTAGAAATTGGTCCATGTCCAGGTGCCTCACCATGGCTGTGTGGGGGACTGGTAGGCTGCCTTGGTGGGTTGCTAAGTGGGCAGAGACCAGCGGTACTCTGCCCGGATGCCAGCACTACCATGGGAGTAGTCGGGCTGAAGCCTGGTTGCTGGAGACCAACTGTCTCCCCTTTAGATACACCGCTCTGCTGCTGGAGACCGACTGTCTCCCCTTTGGCTAAACAGCCCTGTTGTGGGGGGGCAGGACCGACCATCCCTACCCCCTGTGCTGGAAGTGCAGAGACCACGGTCCCATCTGCACAGGTGTGGGGCTTACAGTCTCCCCCTGGTACATTAAGCTGCCGCTGGGGAGAGGTGGTAACCAGCTCCTCTCCCATTAGAACACTCTGCCGCTGGGGAATGGAGACTGGGCTCTCTATTCCCTGTACATTAATAATCTGCCGCTGGGGAGAGGTGGTAACAATCTCCTCTCCCATACATACTTCCAGTTTCTGCGGAGGGAGACTGACTGTCTCTCCTCCCAACACAGAGTCCTGCTGTTGGGGAAAGGAGGCTGGGCTCTCCATTCCCTGCTGGATACTCTGCCGCTGGGGAATGGAGACTGGGCTCCCAATTCCCTGTACATTAATAATCTGCCGCTGGGGAGAGGTGGTAACAATCTCCTCTCCCATACATACTTCCAGTTTCTGCGGAGGGAGACCGACTGTCTCTCCTCCCAGCACAGAGTCCTGCTGTTGGGGAAAGGGGGCTGGGCTCCCAATTCCCAACAAATCACACTGCCGCTGGGGAGCGAGGATGGCCCCTTCAGCTCCCTGTAACTTGGGCACAGAGACCACGGTCCCATCTGCGCTGGTGTGGGGCTTACGGTCTCCCCTTGGTGGGTTAGGCTGCCGCTGGAGAGAGGGTGTAACAAGCTCCTCTCTCTGAACTGTAACCTGCCGCTGGGGAGCAAGGATGGCCCCTTCAGCTCCCTGTAACTTGGGCACAGAGACCACGGTCCCATCTGCGCTGGTGTGGGGCTTACTGTCTCCCCTTGGTATGCTAAGCTGCCGCTGGGGAGAGGGGATAACAGGCTCCTCTCCCTGAACCGTAGACTGCCTCTGGGGAGCAAGGACGGCCCCTTCAGCTCCCTGTAGCTTGGCCGCAGAGACCACGGTCCCATCTGCGCTGGTGAGGGGCTTACTATCTCCCCTTGGTGTGCTAAGCTGCCGCTGGGGAGGAAGGACGACACCTTCAGCTGCTTTTTTGTCTGCTAGACCCTGCAGATACGCTGCCGCTACTTTCCTTGTGCTCTGTATGTATTTCTCCTCCGGGGGTTCTGGTCCAAAGAAAGCCAGCAGCATTTTCATCATAGCGTCAAACTCCTGTTGACTGTAACTGGGCGCCATGCTTGCCCTGCCGACGTTGCTTCTTTTGTAGATAGGGGCGCTGTACGGGTACTAGCGTTGCCCTCCCTTTGTAATCCAAACGAACTGTGTCTCCGAGCTGCTTTACCTCACACTAGGACGCCATCCCACCGCTGCCACCAATGTAACGGATCGCCTGGCACCCCGACTTGGTACCTCCGTTAATGGATGCTCCTAGTGCTTCCTGAGGACTCCAAGCACTCTGGCAGACACCACAATCACCAAATCCGAGAAACCTTTTTAAATTCTCCCAAGCATATGAATGCTGTAGACCATTGAATAGGAACCATACGAATAGGCTTGTACTCCTAGCAGTCAACTGGAACAGCATGCAATAAATCCTTCCCCCCAATAATGAGACGACACATCACTTTGAGGGTAAAACAGGAACTCTGGACTGGCTCATCCAGCCTGGCTTTTATTTCCATCTCACACATACAGGCCACACCCAGGGGGAGGCATAAAATAACCAATCCGAGATATGGTACAACCCACACATCCCCTCCCCTTAGCCTGAGAGATAATCCACTTATTATACAGTTTAAAACATAACTTTTACACAATATCTGTAACTTCAAAACCATACATCACATTCACATACAAATCACATATTCAGACTCAGCATACTTTAAACATAAACGCTTCCAAAATTCAGGCAAATCCCTCCAGTGGATCAAAAGTTACACGGAAGTCCTTTTATGACCGACCGCAAGCACATTTTCTTGCCCAAAACAGTTCCATAGATTTGGGCTGTGCGGTCGGTCAATTCCTGGCATAAAAACGGCTAAGACCCATTCGAAGTGTGCCTGTACTTCGACTTTGGTCGAAGCGTCGAAGTGGAGTTGATGTTAAGGGTCGGCGGTGTTCGAAGTTAAAATGGCCGCCGCCACGTGGTCCTTTGTCCGATACCGCCCACTTCGACGACTTCGACAACTTCGGTAACTTCGGTAACTTCGACAGCTTCGACAACTTCGACAGCTTCGACAGCTTCGACTGTGTCTGAAGTGCCATATACAAAAGTACCAATCTGTACCCAAAGTGTTTAAAGAGCTAGGGACAGTATAATACAATCCACCTGCCCAAAAGTAGTTCTTAAAGGGTCAGTACATTATGGTAGCAGTCCATAAGCCCCAATTCAGTCCCTTAAAGGGCAATATCTCCCAGGGACCATAATCACTGGGCAGGAGGCTAGCAACCAGGCTTCTCCAGTTCTCAGTGGCGAGGTTGGTTCCGCCACATTTCTCCCCTTTACCAAATAGACTAACAGGGTATCTGACCTCCTGCCGGTCAGTGCCCTGGTTAGTCCAGCAACCCACCCACAAAACAGAAACAGCAGTACAGCCCACCCACAATAACTGGTTACTACACCTGGGTAGAGTAGAAATTGGTCCATGTCCAGGTGCCTCACCATGGCTGTGTGGGGGACTGGTAGGCTGCCTTGGTGGGTTGCTAAGTGGGCAGAGACCAGCGGTACTCTGCCCGGATGCCAGCACTACCACGGGAGTAGTCGGGCTGAAGCCTGGTTGCTGGAGACCAACTGTCTCCCCTTTAGATACACCGCTCTGCTGCTGGAGACCGACTGTCTCCCCTTTGGCTAAACAGCCCTGTTGTGGGGGGGCAGGACCGACCGTCCCTACCCCCTGTGCTGGAAGTGCAGAGACCACGGTCCCATCTGCACAGGTGTGGGGCTTACAGTCTCTCCTCCCACTGGGGTGGGAGGAGTTTCGCTACTGCTGCTGGGGAGTGGAGCTGTGCTTGCCTGCTCTGGGTGTTCCCAGGAACTCTGAGTGTGTTTGTATCCGTTTTTTGAGCTCAATTACTGGGCTAAGGACTACTGCAGCGAGGGGCGTGGTTTTGACTGCCGACCGAGATGGCCGCCTAGACTCAGAGCTCCGCACCCGAGACCCATAAAAACGCACTGCAACCCGCTACAACCAAGGCTGGTGACCCAAAACAGCGACTCCGCACACGGCAGAACCGGACCCGTTCCCAATACACGGATGTCCAACCGCAAATCGACAAAGAAGGGCCAGAAGGAGGCAATATCTATAGCGGACATGCTATCCACTCACAGGCCTGCTGCACGCGGCTCGCAAGCCAGCACACTTCCCACGGAGGCGGACAGCCCTGCAACAATGCCCAATACTGTCGGAGATGCCTCCGGCACAGCGATACTGAAATCGCTGGCAGAAACCAAGGGGTTTTTGGCGGCAGAAATAGCCCGCTCCACGGCGGAAGTGAAAGCGGAGATTGCCGCCATTGGGGCCCGCACCTCGGCCATGGAGAAGCGCATGGCCCAAGTAACCACTGCCTACAATGGAGCAACGAAACTTACCAACGCCATGCAGCACCGGATTGCAGACCTAGAACTGGAGCTGGAAGACCTTTCAAACAGGGCCAGGCGCAACAACCTACGGATCAGGGGCCTGCCTGAAACGGTGGAGGATGCAGACCTGGAAACCATCTTGGTGGCATGCCTCCGCCAGGGACTGCCCAACATCCCTGACCAGCTCTGGCAAGTAGAAAGAACACATCGTGCCCTGAGAGCCAAGGGACCCAGCAACAGCCCACCCAGGGACGTCATAATGAAGTGGCACCATTTCAAAACGAAAGAGGCGATCCTGAGACAGAGCAGGCAACAGCCTTACACGTGGGAAGGTACGACACTCCAACTGTATCAGGATGTCGCCCCGTCCACGCTGCAGCGCCGGAAGGAATGGAAGCCGATCACCGACCTGCTGAGAGAGAAAGGGGTTCGCTTCGCCTGGGGCTACCCCTTCAAGATCATCGCGTTCAACGGCCCCAGACCGACGGTCCTACTGCCGACAGCAGACGCGAGGGCATTCTTAAGAGACCTTAACATCGAGGCTCCAGATGACCTGCAGATGCCCATACATGGCGCAGACGACATAGCCCTACTGCCCGCATCCTGGGAAGAGCAGAGCAACAGTTCCAATTGAACCCGTGGCGGCGGGAGATGGACACTCCAGGGGACTCATATGCACGCAAGCTAACCATATTGATTTTTAACGTGTTTCCTTTTTTTCTGTTGTTGTTTATCCCAAATCTCTTAAATGCACAGTTTGCATGTTATACCTGTTTCAGCTAGCATAGAAAATAATTAATTACTACTGTGAATGGGAGCGGAGACCGAATTTGCCTCACAGGGGAGAGGGACACGATGGGGGAGGGGGGAGGAGGCTCGGGGGACATGTTACTGGAGACACTGGTGAGCTGACACAGAGCACCAGAAATATGGCTAAAACACCCAGCAAGCAGATAGCGAAACCCGCCATGGGCCGTTTGAAGGGGGGAAAAGGCGGGAGGGCACGACCACGTAGGGGAGCACACGAACTGAGGCGGCAATAGACCAGGTAGCTGGCACACCTCCGAGGCTCTTAACTGGCCCACAACCCTGATATCAGGCTACACCAGACATCCACACAAGCTATGTAGACTCCCATATACAGCGGGGGCGACCCAGCGCTCAAACCGCGCGATGTAACTACCACACAGACTTCTGGGCTCCCTGCAGAGGACTGGACAGACAGGGAGCATACCGGACACTGAAACATAAACACCCCATGAGAAAACACTGTCAGAAAGAAAGGCAGACAGGACACAAACCAACCCCCCCAGGGAGGGAAAAAATAAATAAAAAAAAAAAAAAAAAAAAAAAAAAAAAAAGAAAAGACACAAAAATAATACAAACAAACAAACAAAAGACGATAAAAATAATATAAAAGGGACATGCCCGGGAGGTTGGGGCCCCGCTGACATGTGGGGCAGATGGGCAAGAGCTCAGCTGGGGACGAAGACAGGGGACAGTAAGGAGGCTGACCCGCCCTATGAATTAACGTCCCACCACTAGACCCCCCCTTGCACAGGCCGACACCCTACCCCGGGACGATGAGGCATGACACACAAAGAAGAGACTATGACACCCCACCACCCCCACCCCCGCCAGGAGGCTGACCGATCGGATAGAACAGCATTGGTTGTAACATATACATATGGGTCTCGCCAGGGTGCTAGGCAGCTGAGCCTCCACCCCGCGAGAGGAACACACCTCAGCGCGGTGGGAGCACACCCCACTGGCTCCTGGCGATAGGTAAGACCCGGACTTGCTATCTAGCATTATCAAATTTTTGATAAACTTGCAGTACTAAGTACCTGCAGAGTACTACTTTGTATATAGTTATTCTTTCTTCTCTTTTCCTTTATCGGATAGTGGACTGACTGCAGGCCACTGCCGTCCCTGCATATCTCGGACACCTTCCGTACCCAATCCCCCCCACCCCCTCCCTTCCCCGCCAGCCAGCGGAGGGATCGACACTCGCTGGGGACAGACAGTTGGCGGAACTATAAAACACACGCCACTGAACCACAACTGCCTCACCAAGAGACGAGTAAGCCGCACATCGCACCCCACACTAACCAAACATGGAACTCAAACTAACATCCTTGAATGTTAACGGGCTGAACGCCCCTAACAAGCGCAGGCTCCTTTTAAGAGAAATTAACAGGCAACGCGCTGACATCACCTTCATCCAAGAAACGCACATACCACGCGCTTCGAAGATACAACTAACAAATCACATATATACTAAGGCCTACGCATCCAGGGCACCATACAAAAAAAACGGGGTCGAAACACTCATACACAAACGCTGTCCCATGCAAATCCATGAGGTACAAACGGACGCGGAGGGCCGGTACGTGGTGCTTTCAGGAACAATGCACGCTAATGTCTACCACCTCATAAATATATACGCTCCGAACACCCCTTCCCCGCAGTTCTGGACAGATCTCGAAACACTGATTAGGAAGCTCCCGAGGGGGATACTCATCCTGGGGGGGGACTGGAACGCCACACCCTGCCCAGCCTCCGACAGAAGCGGAGGACCCCGCCTCCCAAGATCACAGAACAGGGGGGGACAGGACAAACTCCTACATAACTTCATACGACACAACGGGCTGCTGGACCCCTGGAGGCTCCAGCACCCAGGGGAACAGGACTATACATTCTACTCGGCGGCACACACCACCTACTCCAGAATAGATTTCTTCCTCACAAACCAAACAGGCATGCATTGGACTCAATCGACGACGATCAACCCCATATCGTGGTCAGACCACGCAGATATAGCTCTTACACTCAAAACCCCAGGCACCCACACGCCGTGGAGATGGAGACTGAATGCATCTCTACTCAGAAACCCACAGGTCAAGGACGAAATCCAAAAAGAAATTACACAATACTTTCAGACCAACGCTACCCCAGACGTCTCCCCGACGACCCTATGGGCAGCTCACAAGACCGTAATCCGCGGACTCCTCATAAAAATCGCCACCCGACTAAAAAGGGAACGAAGTAAACGACTAGCAGACCTCCAAACACAATTGCGCAAAATAGAACTGCGTCACAAACAGACAGTCACCCACGCCACAACCAAAGAACTGAAAGACACTAGACACCTGATTAGGGAACTGATGCTTGACGATGTCAGTAAAGAGCTCACCAAAACCAAACGACTTTTCTACGAAAAGTCCAACAAAATGGACACACTCCTAGCTCGAGCCCTCAGGCCTAAGACTGCAACCACCATGATCACCGCTCTGAAAGACAAACAGGGCAAACTACTCACTACCCCAAAGACATAAACGACGAATTCACGAACTTCTTCACGGCGGTATATAACCACTCTCCCACGCTGACAGCGCATAACGAACACTACACTACCATTGTAGACACATTCCTAGACCGAGCCCAGCTCCCACGCCTATCGGCAGACATAACAGCACCGCTACAGGACCCCATCCACGAAGAGGAAATTGAAAGAGCGATCACAGGCCTGAAGGGAAACAAGGCCCCAGGTCCCGACGGCTATGATGGGGCGTACTACAAAACATACAAGGAAGACTTAGTACCCCATCTAGCCAATATGTACACGCGGTGGACGGAGGGAGACGCGCCCAACCAAGACTTAGCAACGGCAAATATCGTACTAATCCCCAAACCGGGCAGAGAAGACACACAGGTAGCCAACTACCGTCCAATTTCACTCATCAATTTCGACATAAAGGTCTATGCTAAAATACTTGCAAACAGACTAAATCCCATACTAACCAAATGTATTCACGCAGACCAAGTGGGCTTTGTACCCACTAGGCAGCTATACGAAAACACGAGACGAGCTACGGATCTTATCTGGTGGGCGGGGGAGAATCGGACGCCTTCTCTGGTCCTTTCCCTGGACGCGGAGAAGGCGTTCGATCGAATCCAATGGCACTACATGTTTGCGCTCCTGCGAAGGTTGCAGATGCCTGAATTCTATATAACAGCTGTAAAAGCCCTATACACTAACCCGAGGGCACAGACCATGATACCAAACGCAACACCGAGACTATTCAAGCTTACAAATGGCACACGTCAGGGATGCCCCCTCTCCCCGCTCCTCTTCATACTGGCCCTGGAACCTTTGCTACACCTCATAAGGTCAAACCAGCAGATAACGGGCATCAAAATAGCCACGGAGGAGTTCAAGGTATCTGCGTACGCGGATGACGTACTCCTCACCCTCACTAACCCAGCCAGCTCGACCGCACACCTCCTCACACTACTGGACGACTTCAGCCAGGTATCGGGATATAAGATAAACCTCGACAAATCGGTCGGCATGCCGGTAGGGATGACAGCGACGGATATTACAAGACTCCAACAAGTGACGAACCTAAACATATGCCCCAAACCAGTTAAATACCTAGGGGTTACACTAACCGCCAACCCCAATGACCTATATAAAGAGAACCACCAAAGCCTCATAAACACCCTCATGAGAGATCTCGATAGATGGCACGAAAAACCCATCTCGTGGATTGGCAGATTACACTGTGTCAAAATGAACCTCCTCCCCCGACTACTATTCATCTTCCAAGCACTCCCGATCAAGGTAACTAAGGGGGACCTAAAACCGTTGCAAACGGCGATAGACGACTTCATCTGGGCACGCAAACGGCACAGAATAGCAAGACAGACGCTATACACCCCCAAAAGCAAGGGCGGCCTAGGCCTGCCCAACCTCTATCTTTATTACCTCTCCGCCCAGTTAGCGCAAGTCATAGAATGGCACTCACCGCCTGACACACACAGATGGGTAGACCTAGAAACCGGGCTCATGAATACCGACCTCCCACAATACTGGATATGGGTGCCCCGTACAGACAGACCTGCACTAAGCACAACCTGCCCAGCTATCCTGAACTCCACCAGGATATGGGATGCCACGACACATAAATATGATCTATCCCACCCAACATCACCCCTCACCCCATACCTCAGAAACAAAGCTTTTCCACCCGGCCTCACGGCTAGGGACTTCCGAAACATAGAGGATACGGGTATTCAGAGGTACCATCAGCTATACCAAGAGGGCACACTCCGATCCTTTGACAACCTAAAAACGCTGGCCCCCTTAGGCACCAGAGACTATTTTAGGTACATCCAACTTAGAGACTTCGCAAGAAAACCACACATCCGCAAGGCAGCTATGGCCAAGATGACCTTCTTCGAAACATTGTGCGCCAGGGAAGCACCACGGGCCGGCCTCATAACGCAATTGTACACCCAACTCAGTGCACCAACAGCCGACACACAGACACCCACATACGTGGCACAGTGGGAAGCTGAACTGCAAAACCCACCGGAAAGCGGGGACTGGCAAGACATATGGGAGGCGGCGGCGAAGTCTTCCATCTGCGTCCTACACCAGGAGCAATGCTATAAAACACTCATGAGGTGGTACACCACGCCAGTCAAACAATACAGAATGGGGAAAACAACAACAGACACATGCTGGAGGGGGTGTGGGGGGAGGGGAACCTACTTCCACATGTGGTGGGACTGCCCTAAAGCGAAAAGCTTCTGGGAAAACATCGCCACACTACTAGCAGCAGTGCTACACAAACCTATACACGCTGAGCCAGGGACATTCCTCATAGCAAAACCATTAGACGAACTCACACACAGAGAACAAAAACTCCTCAATAAAATCACCCTAGCAGCCAGGAGAGCCATGGCACAGACATGGCTGCACACTGATATGCCCCACATAGACAGAGTAACACAGAACATAAAGGAAGCCCATCTCATGGATAGGCTCACGGCACAAGTCAGGGACACCTACCCGCTATTCATAAAAACATGGGAGCCATGGGAAGACTACACGAACCGCTGAGACCCATGAACACCACATAGGGGCTCGAGCTTTACCGGATAGGACACACACAGTCAAACACTCTACCTACCTGCGGCAAACCCCCATGGAACGGTGTCGATCCCTCCCTGGCCCTTCCTACCTCCCCCCCCCACCCCACTTGACCTACTACTATTTTTCGTTTTAACCCCCCTCTCCCTTCCCCCCCAAACCTAGTGACCGATCAAGCATGCAATAAACGACCCATCTTAGGGAACAGAGGCCACACAAAAGTGAGCCCTAAAAACAGTGACACTAAATGCTCAAATGACCGAATCACTACAGACATAGACGAGGTGGGAAAAGGCATGTATTGCATAGGTACTGAACAGCCATCTGCTCCACGGAGCAGCATGACCACCCTCGGAAACTTATATCACCTGAAATGTACCATGCACTACCACCACATAAACCCCCTATACCTCATGTTATGCTTTTATATGTTATTTAACAAAAAAAACCAATACACCTGACAAGCTGGTGAACCATTATAGCAATAAATCCTTCTTTGTTATAAGCAGCAGAAACCATTTAAGCGTTAATACTGAAGACAACTAGTCAGCCACAGCAGGACTTTCTGTAATAGACAGCTTCTTATAGCATAGTGCAAATACAGCGGTTAGAACCTGAATAAACCAGCATAGAATGAAAGTTAACTGTCTGAAATACGTACACCGACATCTAGCCATAAACTACCTAACTACTGGTCTTGTCTTGTTTTGTTTTTTAAAAAAAAGTGCAGTACCTATTGCTTACATGTACCCAATGTTTAAAATGCTATGTAACTCTGAACATATCACTGCTTACGCCTGTAACTAATTCTGCATTCAAAAATAAAGAATTTAATAAGGACTACTGCAGCAGGGGGCTCTGCCTGGGCCTAGGCAGCATGGCCCTCGGGCCTTCCTCCCCAGCCTGGGGATGGAAGGTCAGGCTGGACGAGCTGCAGGCTGAGCTGGCCTTTGGGGAAGGTAAGGCAGATACCAGGGGCCTGTCCTGGACTGAACACCAGGCCCTCTCCCGGCAAGTCCGGAACCAGGTCTCCCTGTTGGAGGAACTGGCGGGGGGGATGTCCAGGAAGCTTGGTGCATGGAAAAGGGGAGTGGGGGTCCCCCAGGGAGCCACGGCCCACACCAGGGCCGATATCCAGCTGCTCTCTGGGCTGCTGGCTGAGTGCCGTGAACTTGCCAGCAGTGGCCTCCACTTCCTAGAGCAGCCCCCCCCGTCCCTGGAGGTGGGAGAGGGTACCGAGGAGAATGTAGTCCCTGAGACCCCCCCTGAGGTGGCTAGTACCAGCAAGGCCCCTCAGGCCTCCCTCACCTATGCTGAGGCTGCAAAAGGTGAGGGGGTTGAGGCTAGGGTCTTTTCGGGGCTACCTTCTGACAGGCTCCGGGGTCTGCTTGTGTCCCTGAAGGCCCAGCATGCCGAGGCAGACTCGGGCCTAGCTGGGGTCCAGGCGGAGCTAAGGGAGCAGAGGGAAATATCAAACAGGACCTCTAATTACAAAAGAGGTCCTTTGAGGGCCGCTATAGCTGAGAAAAAATTAGTGGAGCAGCATCTATCCTACACCCTGCTCCAGACTGAAAAGAAAATAGCAGACATCCAGGCCATCCTGCAACAGAGAGCCAAGGACGCTGCGAGGTCCAGGAGGCAGAGGGCTATGGAGGGCAGGAGGGACATGTCCCCAGGTGAGGAGTCCAGCAAGGACTTGGATTCCAACTCCCATCACTCACCTGGGGAGCCATGTACCTCTGTCCTTGCTACTCCAGGGGGCGCTGCTGAGACGGAGAGGAGGGCCAGAGAGAAGGACAGTGAAGAGGAGTGGGACGGAGAGAAAGGTGAAGAGTGGCAGATGAAAGTGCAGGACAGAGGTCGAGGGCTGATTAAGGAGTCTCTCCTCAAGTTTGGAAACGAACTTGGGGAGGGCTCCGTAAAGGACAAAAAGAAGAAAAAGAAGAATAAGAAAAACATCGCCCGGCGTCAGCCTGAGACCTCTGTCAGGGGGTCTGGAGATTCCACAGAGGAGGGTGAGTGCTCAAATACTGAGTATATGTACAATGATGATGTTCAGGCCTTGCAGAAGCCTGGGGCCAGGGATACTAACCCTACAGGTGGCAACACCTGTATGCCCCAGAAACCTGCACAACCTGCCTCTGTGGAAGTATCTGGACCCCCCGCCGCCCTCCATGGTGACAGGGAGACCATCCCCGCCGGTACTATGGCGTGTACCGGTGATCCCATGGAGGGGCCCTTCCCTTACTCCCTTTCCACTCCCTCCCTTACCTGCCTTCCCTCTGACCTTCCTCTCCGTGTGGTTGCGTCCCCTGGGGTGGCTGGTACCTCTGCCTCCTGTCCTCAGGCGGCTGCTGGGCAGGATGGCACTGGATGGAACAGTCTGGAGCAGGGTGTAGATGGCTGCTCCATGAAAGGTGCTGCCGCAGTTCCCGGCGCTATGCGGCCTGTTGGGGGGAAAGACGGTGTCGCTGGACCCTCCATGGTGGTTGCTCCTGAAGCGGGGCGTCCCTGTGGGGGGAATAGCGGCACTGTTGGACCTTCCATGAAGGTTGCTGCAGCTGCTGGGGCTGTGCAGCACCAAACATTTCTGAGTAGTGGCCCTCCTTTTCCCTCTGCTCCCTTGGAGCAAGCTCCACTGCTCTCCCCTGCCAGCAAGTCTCCTCCCCTGTTTGTCTCCCAGTCTGTTTCCCTGGATGTGTCCAAGTTTGTCTTCCAGTCTGTTCCCCCTGCTTCCCTATGTGTTCCCCTTATGTCTGCATGTGTAACTGGTCCCCCTGTTGTTCCTGGTGCCCCTGTTGCCGCGGGTACCGGTGCCGCGGGTGCCACTGGCGCTATGGAAGACAGGACTGCAGGAAACTCCCATCATCCTCAGCCAGCAGTCCATACTGAGGAAACCGCCAGTGGAGGTAAGAAAAGTATGACTAACATTGTGTTTGACTCCACTGGTGGTTTGGGGATGGCTGAGGATGATGGGAGTATGGATGTAACTGTAAATGTAATGATGGGACCCATTGACCTTAGTAAAAAGGTCCACAGCCAGCCTGTTTGTATTAATGATGTTGCCCCTGGTGATGTTGCCCCTGCCCCTGGTGTTGTTGCCCCTGCCCCTGGTGTTGTTGCCCCTGCCCCCGGTACTATTGCCCATGGTGTTGATGCCCCTGCCCCTGGTGTTGTTGCCCCTGCCTCTGGTTATGTTGCCCCCGCCCCCAGTACTATTGCCCCTGGTATTGTTTCCCCTGCCCCTGGTTATGTTGCCCCCGCCTCAGGTTATGTTGCCCCTGCCCCTGGTTCACTGGAGTTAGTTGATACACAGGTGGCGGGCACGAGCACGGGTACAGGCACCCTAACAAAGGGTGCCGCGGTTATAAATAGTTTAGACGCACAAGCAGGTACACGGGTTCCCCTTAGGCACTCCCAGGTTGTCACCCAGGGTTCTGGTGTGACCGAGGCCTCTGGTTCAGCGAGGGGAGTCCGCCCGAATCATTCCCAGACGGCGGGTCCCGGTGCGCCCAATGCTTGGGCATCTGGGCCACCTCGCCTATCTGCGGACGGGCCTGCTACGCGTCCTCAGGTTTCCTTTGGGAACAGGAGGAATGTGGTACGGCTCGTCTGTGGGGGTGAGACCCAGGTGCCTGACAGACGGTGGCTGGTAACCCGGCTAAAGGATATGGGATTTGCGCCCGTGGACCTGTACGCGCTCATCCATGCCTCGGGCACCCGGGAGTTCGACGTCTCCTTTATGACGTCGCAGCTCCTGGATCGCTTCTGGGCTGGGTGGGAAGCGGCCAGGTCTGCACAAGGTACAAAGTGGGCAGGATTCACCGCTGTGGCCATTTCTCGCCAGGGTCTTAAGAAGGTCACCTTCCTGGTGAGAAATGAATCCATCCCCATAGCAGACATCCTTGTTTGGACTAAGAGGTTTGGGGATGTTAAATCCTCACCAGTTAAGATTTTAGATGAGGATGGGATTTGGACAGGCGGATGGACTGTTTCAGTGTTGCTGCGAGAGATTCGAGGTGTCACACAGCATATGCCTAATAGTTTTTTTATCGGGGCTGACCGGGTATCCTGTTTTTACCCTGGTCAGCCCAGGGTATGCCACAAGTGCGGATCGTACAGGCATTACAGCAATGCCTGTACGGTCCTCAAATGCACTATGTGCGGCGCTGTGGGGCACCTCCGGGACAGCTGCAGGGAGATCCGGTGTCATCTATGTTCAGAGATGGGTCACACGTACCGCACCTGCCCCGAAGCCCAGCACAATATCGAGTCCATCTGGAGTCAGGAGCCGGTGGAGATGGACTCTGCTGGGTTAGGGGTTCAGGTAGCGAGTTCGAATACGGTGCCCATCTTTGGCACAGGGGTTTCCCTGCCCCAGCAACAGCCCATCCTCCCCTCGGTCTCTGCACCATCTCAGGACCCTGGGAAGGCAGCAAGTTCACGTCCCCTCACAAAAAGTATACATAGAGAAAGCACTACCTCCACAGCCATTATGGCTCCCCCTAGGCCCCCTCCCCCTAGGCCCCCCCCTCCTAAACTCTCCATGGTGAAGGTTACCCCCACTGAGAAGTCCCCAGATGCACGTTCCTTAGATGCACAGTCCCTTGAGTGGAGCACGGTGAAAGGTAAGAAACCCCCCCCCTCCAAGACCTCGACGCTGCCCTCACCCCGGAAGACCGCCATACCCCCTGCGGCGAAACCCCCGAAAGGGGGAGACGCAACTTATAAGGGTGGTGTGGCAAGGGCGTCATCCTCCTCTTCGGGCTTGCAGGAGGCCCCGGTGCCCGTATCTAACAGGTACGAGGCACTGTCCTCCAGCTGGGCCGACTGTGAGTTCGAGGAGGAGATGGCGAACCTCCCCGAGGTGGTGGCAGAGGTTGAGGTGGGACAGGAGGTGCTTCTGAGAGACGACGGGCCACTATATCCCGGAGTCTCAGTGAAGAGGTTCCTCGGTTCTGACACGGAGGAGGAGGGGTATCGCAGAAGGAAGGGAAAGTCTCCTTATACTTAATGCCCTTATGGCGACTTTTCCTGTACTCTCTGTGGCTACGGTGAATGTAAACAGCATTAAGTCCAGCAGGGCCCGCTTTTTGGTTTACGACCACCTCAGCCGGGCTCCGTACAATGTCATCTTGGTACAGGAGACCCGGCTGGAAACCCTTGCGGCCCTGCACGCTGCAAAGCGGGACTGGAGATGGGGGCCCTCCTACTTCTCTCTAGCCACAGAGAGATATGGGGGAATCGCCATCCTATTTAAGGACGTTGATGTTAGCATCAACAGGGTTATTGAGTTGCAAAAAGGAAGGTGTGTGGTTTTAGATGTCTCACTGGGCAGGCAACCTTTCAGGATAATTAACATCTATGGCCCCCAATCTAAGTGGGAGAGGAAGCGCCTGTTTATTGAGATAGAGCCTTACCTTTATACATCCCAGCAAATCCTGTTTGGCGGTGACTTTAACACCATAACTAGGCCTCAAGACAGGAGAGACGCCACTCAGAGGCTGGGGTATGACTCCTATTTTTTAAATAAGATGGTTAGTCAGGCTGGATTGGTCGATGTGTACCTTCATCACACTCCCAATCCCACGGGTGGGTACACTTATCACAGAGGTAGCTGTCAGAGTAGGATAGATAGGTTTTTCTTTAAGGAGAATTTCCTGGTGGCGGCACCCGTGCTTACACCGGTGGAGTTCTCCGATCATCACATTTTGTCTTGCGAGTTGAACGTCCATAGTACCCCACCTAAGGGTAGGGGGATCTGGCGGCTAAATTCAGACCTCCTGGTGGAACAGAGAGTTCAGCAAGCCTTCATGGAATTCTTTCACGATCAGATGACATTGGCCGACTTAGGCCAAACGAAGTCTGAGTGGTGGGAGATGGTGAAGGCCAGAACTCAACGGCTGTTTCGCAATCTCGCCCGAAACATGCAGTCCTCCAGGTACAAGATGTATCTGGGCCTGCTTGGGAGGTTAGACATCCTGATCTCGCAGGGAGGTGACCCCGAGGACATTGCGGCGGTTAAAGACCTGATGAGGAGTTATCAGTATGACAGGTACGCCTCCCTTGTAAAAGAGAGGGATCATGGGCCGTACCGCTCGCCCGATCCTTATCTTAGCTGCAAGCGGAAGGAAGGTACCAAGTCCATCCCTAGTCTGCGGGGCACCGACGGGACCCTCGAGGAGTCTCCTCGCGGGATTCTGAAGGTGGTCCGCGACTACTATATTGAGCTCCTTGGAAAGGGCAGCCCCCAATGTAGCGAGGCGGGAACCTCCCACGGGAGAAGGGTGGATGACTTCTTAAGCGAACTCACGCTCCCTGAGCATAGCGACCTCTCTTTTGACGAGTTGGTCAGCGAGATCACCATAGAAGAGGTCACAGAGAGTATCCAACAGCAGAACAAGTGTAAGTCGCCAGGTCCTGATGGTCTGACGGCTGAGTTTTACCAACAGTTCTGCGACCTCTTGGCCCCTCATCTGACCGAGGTGTTTAATGAGAGCTTGGCTCAAGGATTATTGCCACCCTCGATGAGGACTTCTGCCCTGATCTTGCTGTCCAAGCCGAACGTGCTCGACACAGCGGATGTGGGGAACTGGCGCCCCATATCCCTGTTAAATGTCGACAGGAAGGTCCTGGCAAAGATTTTGATGAAACGAGTGCAGGGCCTAGCGAGGCGTGTCCTATCCACCTCCCAGTACTGTTCAATCGGGGGCAGAACTGTCTTTGATGCCGTTTTCGAAGTCAGGGAAGCCCTCGAGAAGTGCAGGGCCGGAGAAAGGGGGATATACCTTCTGGCACTTGATCAGTCCAAAGCTTTTGATCGGGTAGATCACCGTTATCTGTGGTCAGTCTTGCGGAAGTATGGCTTGCCGGGAAAATTCATCAATTGGATAATCACCTTGTACAGAGGGGCCGAAAGCTTCGCTCTTGTGAACGGGTGGAGGGGCAGGACGTTTAGGATCCGATCCGGGGTCCGGCAAGGCTGTCCTCTCAGCCCATTCTTGTACGTGTTTGCAGTCGATCCCTTCATCCGAAGGGTCGAGGCAGGCACGTTACAGGGAGTGGCTAGGGCTCCGGAGAGACCTTTACGGGTTGTTGCCTACGCTGATGACATCTCCATAGTGGTCTCCGATACTCGGGAGGCCACGGAGGTGGATGATTTAATCCTAGCGTATTCTGCCGCTTCAGCCTCTCGTGTCAACAGGGACAAGAGCGTAGTTTTCTGGTGCGGGAAGGAGGGGGACCAGTTCCCTCTTCCAGACGGTTTCCCGAGGGCCCAGCCTGAAATTAAGATCTTGGGGGTGGTGTTCGGACCAGGGGATCTGGCTCTCAGGAACTGGACCGAACGGCTTGCCATAGCGTCCAGCAAGGTGGAGGAGAGCCACAGGTGGAAACTGACGTTCAGAGAACGGGTGAACTTGATCAAAACCTATGTTCTGACCGTATTCGGCTACGTCAGTAACATCTTCCTTTTGCCCAGGTCCCTCCACGCTCGGATGTTTGCGCTGTTCTTCCGCATGTTGTGGGGGAACAGGCTGAACCTCATCAAAAGAGAGGTCACTTACCTGGCCAGAAAAGACGGGGGTCTGGCCATGGTCAACCCCATCGTCTTTTTAACTAACAACTTCCTGAAAAGGAACTTTGGGGCTCTCCTGAAGGATGAGCAGCCTGGCTGGGTATGTATATTCAGGGAGTGGGTCACACCTTTCCTGGTAGACTGGTTTCAGGGTGGGAGGGTGAAGAGCATGAGAGTTCGACATTCTAGCTATCTTCCGACTTCAGTCATCGAGGGAGTGGGAATTCTGCGCAGGTGGAACGTCACGGTGGAGGAGGTTCGGGACACTCCCAAGAAGCTTCTCGACGGGAGGGTCCTGGCCACCCACTTTGGCATTCAGCTTGCTTTGAAGGACTGCCCGCCAAGTACTCTCGCCTCGGGGTTGAAAAACATCAACTCCAGGCGCCTTCCGGAGAAATACCGAGACGTGGCGTTTCTCTCCTTCCACGGTAGACTTTACGTTCGAGGGAACTTGAAGTACAGGAACATAACGGATCGCGGTTGTCCTCGGGTGGAATGTTCCGGGGAGGTGGAGTCCATGGACCACTTCCTCCTCGAGTGCCCCTTTAACGTACAGGTCTACAAAGAGGTCTCAGCCGCCTTGGGCATCCCCTGCTTATCCCGCTGGACTTACGCGGAGTGGGCGTACGGGACGTCCAACTCACGGAGGAGGGCTTTTGATTTGGGCACTCTTTATGTAGTCAGTTCAGTGGTTAAGTATTTCACTTGGATGGCACGGTGTCAGGTTTCCCTTCAACGTAAAGACCTTTCCTGTCAGGTGGTGGTAGCAGACATTCTGAGGGCAGTTCGTGGGATCTATACCACCGAAAGGGCCTCTATGGATTCGTCCATTTGGCAGCGTTTGTGGCGAAATCTCAAGGTCCACCCGCCTTGAACCGCTCCATGGGCGCCCTTGTCTTGGTAAAGGGAATTCCAAATCTGTTTTCACCTTTCCCCCTTAGATTTTGAACTGTTTTTTTCTTTTCATGGAAGGCTACCACACTTTAGCAGACGAGTACCTTCCTCTGCGTATAGGTAGGGTAGTGTAGGGTAGTTAGGTTATGGTAATGGTTTTGCACGGTTTTTGGTACTGTTTGGGTTAGGGTGGGTTTTGTGTGTGATTTTGTAATATGGACAATTGAACATTCTGCTTTTGGGTGGGGGGTAAAACACTAAGGGTGTCTTATGGACGGAGGGATGGACTCCTTGAGGGTGGTGGGTTTGAACAAAATGGTTTTCATGTGGGTGGTGGGTTTATGGACAAGAATTTTCATGCGAGTGGTGGGTTTTGTGTGTTTTGAACTTAGAAATGGACTCTTTGCGGGTGGTGGGTTTATGGACTTGATTTCATGTGGGTGGTGGGTTATGGGTGATGGGTTTATGGACAAGAATTTTCATGTGGGTGGTGGGTTTATGTGGTTTGAACAGAAAAATGAACTCCTTTTGGGTGGTGGGTTATGGACTTGTTTTCAGGTGGGTGGTGGGTTGTGTGGTTTTGAACTGTTTTGAACTGAGAAATGGACTCCATGTGGGTGGTGGGTTATGGTGATGGACAGAGAAATGGACTCCAAGTGGGTGGTGGGTTTTACTAGGTTTATTATTATGTCTATTATTATTATTATGTTTGGTATGTGGTTATGTTTAGCTGGCTGTGGACTTGAGGTCAATTGGGTCCTGTCCCCCCCTTGTCCCCTTGTTATGTAGACCCCCTTAGAGAAATTTTCAGCCTTTCTCCTCCCCTCCCCAGTGCTCCATGATGTAATGGAGCCCCCCGCCTTTTAAATTTCTCCCCTTATGATTTAGTCCCCCCCCCTTTATGTTAATCCCTCTCCCTGTTATTTCCCAGTTATTTAATTTTGGTATGGGTTTACTCCCCTAATAGTGCCCCTTCCAGAGTTTATTTCAGTATTTATGTTTAATTTTTGGGTATTTATGTTTCATTTGGTATTATGTTTGAGTTGGTTGCTATTGTTATTTTGTTATTTATTTTGTTATTCTGTTTAATTTTGGAAGCATTTTACAAAACTAAATAAAATATCTACAGTCTCCCCCTGGTACATTAAGCTGCCGCTGGGGAGAGGTGTCTCCAGACACACGGTTTAGCCACACCAACGGGTTGTGATCTGTGAGTAAGGAAAAAGGTTGTCCGTACAAATATGGCTGTAACTTTTTAAGGGCCCACACCACGGCCAGGCATTCTTTCTCAATGGCGGCGTAGCTCACTTCCCGAGGCAGCAACTTGCGGCTTAAGTAGGCTACGGGGTGTTCTCCGCCATCGGCTCCCACTTGGCTCAGTACTGCCCCCAATCCAAACATTGAAGCGTCTGTGTGAACAAGAAATCTTTTAGTTGGATCAGGAGCAGTTAGTACAGGAGCATTAGTTAGAGCTGTCTTGAGTTGTTGGAATGCCTGCTCACACTCTGGGGCCCAGACAACCAGTCGGGGAAGGTTCTTTTTAGTCAGGTCCGTTAGGGGTTTGGCCAGGGTGCTATAGTCGGGGACAAACTTCCTGTAATAGCCGGCTGTCCCTAAAAACGCCAGCACTTGAGTCTTAGTCCTGGGGGTAGGCAACTTTGCTACGGCCTCAATCTTGGCTGGCTCGGGTCTCTGCTGCCCACACCCTACTCGGTGTCCCAGATACTGCACCTCGGCCATACCTATGTGGCACTTACTCGGCTTTAACGTTAACCCAGCCTCCCCAATACGATCTAGGATCGCCCCTATATGGCGTAGGTGGTCTTCCCAGGTCTGGCTAAAGATGGCTATGTCATCTAGATAGGCACAGGCATACTCCTGAAAACCGTCCAGTAGCCGATCTACCATCCGCTGAAAGGTAGCCGGAGCGTTTTTCATTCCGAAAGGCATGACCTTGAACTGGTACAGGCCAAACGGAGTGACAAACGCCGACTTGGGGATGGCGTCATCTGCTAGAGGGATTTGCCAGTACCCCTTACACAAGTCAATGGTAGTGAGATACTGGCCCCGTGCCATCTTATCTAACAGCTCGTCTATCCGGGGCATCGGGTAGGCATCAGACACCGTTTTGTCATTTAGCCTCCGGTAGTCTACACAGAATCGGGTGGTGCCATCCTTTTTAGGCACCAGGACTACCGGCGATGCCCAGGGGCTGTCGGAGGGTTCGATAACCCCTAGCTGTAGCATTTCATCTAGTCCGGCTTTCATATGGGTCCGGACGGATTCCGGAACCCTATATGGAGCCTGCCGCATAGGTAGCTGTCCCAGGGTTTCCACTCGGTGGGTGGCTAGCGGAGTGTACCCAGGTAAATTGGAGAAGGTAGCCCCCTTGGCTACAATCAGCGCTTGTACCTGGGCACGCTCCTGGGAGCTTAGCCGCTCCCCCAGCTGAACTCCCCGGCAGGGATCCATCGGTTCCTCTGGTTCTAGTAAGTCAGGTAAGGGTAGGTTCTCCTGATCTTCTAAGGAGGAGGCACAGATTGCCGTCACATCCTCTATCCTCTCATGGTAGGGTTTGAGCATGTTCACGTGGAGCATGCGTCTCTTCCCTACCCCTGAGCAGGGGCCGATCACATAGGTAGTGTCGCATCGCTGCTCCACTACCTGGTATGGGCCTTGCCAGATGGCCTGCAGCTTGTCTGTGCGGACGGGTTTTAAAATCAAAACCTTCTGTCCCACCTGAAAGCTGCGTTCCCTGGCTCCTCTATCGTACCAGCGTCGCTGGCGTTGCTGGGCCGCCTGGAGGTTGGTGTGTACCGCCTGCGTTAGCGCCTCCAGACGGTCTCTGAACTCCAGTACGTATGATACAATAGGGGTTTCGTTATTCGTACTCTCTCCCTCCCAGTGTTCCCTAATCAAGTTCAAGGGTCCCCGCACCCTCCTCCCAAATAGTAACTCAAACGGGGAGAAACCAGTCGACTCCTGGGGAACCTCTATACGCAAAGAGTAGGTGAGGTAGGAACCTCTCCCAGTCTTTGTGGGTCTCCCCGAACGTCCGAAGCATCTGCTTCAGCGTCCCGTTGAACCTCTCACATAGTCCATTGGACTGGGGGTGGTAGGCGGAATTGACTATTGGCTTAATGCCACATACCTTCCACATATGTTGGGTGACTTCGGCCGTAAATTGGGTGCCTCGGTCCGATATTATCTCTTGGGGAAACCCTACCCGGGAAAACACTTTCATTAAAGCTTCAGCTACGGTCTCAGCATGGATATTAGTGAGGGCCACAGCTTCGGGGTATCTGGTGGCGTAGTCCACTACAGTTAAAATGTACTTTTTGCCAGAGGGACTGGGTTTTGGCAGGGGCCCTATGATATCCACCGCTACCCTGCTGAAGGGTTCCGCGATAATGGGTAGGGGACATAGCTTTGCCTTGTGGCGATCCCCTCGTTTACCTACTCGCTGGCAGACGTCGCAGGAGGTGCAATACTGGCGCACATCCTGAGAGATCCCGGGCCAGAAAAAGGCATGGGTTAAGCGGTATCGGGTACGGGTCATCCCTAGGTGTCCTGACAAGGGGATATCATGGGCGATTCTAAGCAGCTCCTGCCTATACTTTTGCGGTACCACTAGCTGTTTGTTAGTCAGGGTAACAGACCCCCCCACATCTTTGGCCGTGACCCGGTATAATAACTCTTTCTCCCACGTGTACCGCTCCCCTCTAGCCCTGCTTGTTCCGCTTGTGCCCGGTCCCTATATACTTGGAGGGTGGGGTCGGTCTGGACTTCGGTCGCAAAGGTAGTCGGGGTATCCCAGGTCATGGGGGTCGGTTGGGGGTCATGATCTCTTACCTGAGCCTCAGAGTGTATTGGTGTAGCCGTGGTGCGAGCCTGTTGCCGGGTGGTTACGGGGTGGGCCTCCTGGTACGGAGCCTGGGGGATAAAAGTGGAAGTCATCTGGCCCAAGTCATTCCCCAGCACAACATCTGCAGGTAAATTCTGCATAAGCCCCACTTCCACAGTTCCCTCTCCCACACCCCAATCCAAATGTACCTTGGCCGTGGGTAGCCGGTATACTGCTCCCCCGGCCACCCGTACTGCCACAGAGCCGCCAGTGTGGGTTGTGCCTGGTACCAAATGTGGTGCAACCAAAGTTAGAGTGGCTCCCGAATCCCGGAGCCCTTGTACCTCCTTTCCCTCCAGGGTTACTAGCTGCCGGTGATGTTGTCGGTTGTCGGTGGCTCGGACCGACATTACTTCGTGGAGCACCCCTAGAGGCTCTTCAATTTGAGCGCTCAGCAATTCCTGGGGGTTGGGTGCTACCTGGTAGTGATGTGCAGCAGCCCTGGGTGTTAAATTTTGTCGCACCTGGTTCCAAGCTTGTCGGCTCCGGTTTTGGGTGCACTCCCGAGAAATGTGTCCCCACTGCTTACAGGTGTGACACTGAATGTTAGCCCGGCCGTTGTATCGGGAGGGTGGTGGTGGAGTATTCAGTGCTGGCCTGTGTAGGGGTACTGTGGGGCCGGTAGGAGTAAAAGTAGTGGGTGGCCCAGTAATCCGAGGGAGAGTCTTATTCTGGAGTCCGTGATGCCTCCTGGCATCAAAATGCTGATCCGCCAATCTAGCGGCTTCGGGTAGGGTGAGTGGTTTACGGTCTCTCACCCATTCTTGTGCTTCTGGGGACAAACCATTAAAGAATTGCTCCAGCAGCATTAACTGTCGCAACTCTTCCATATTCGTAGCGTTGCTGGCTTGTATCCAGCCTAGTGATGCTTGATCCAACTTATGTGCCCACTCTGCATGAGAATCTTTCTCAGGTTTGCGCAAGCCCCTGAACTTGCGCCGGTATGCCTCTGGGGTAATGGCATACCTCTCCAAGATCGCCCTCTTTACTTTAGGGTAATCTTTGCTGTCCTCTCGGGGCACAGCACGGTAGGCTTCAGCTGCCCTACCCGATAATTTGCCTGCCAGCAGCGGCACCCATACTGCGGGTTCCAAATCGTGCAAATCACACAGCCGCTCAAAATCCTGTAAATGCCCATCAATTTCGTCCTTTTCTTCACAAAACGCTTTAAATGCATGATGTGGGACTTTGGGTTTTACCTGTCCATATGTGGAGGCAGTAACAGACTCTGCCCTAGGCGGTGTCTCCGGTGTGCGGTTTGCCATCAGATAATCATGTACATCTGACATCAGCACGGTCATTACTTCCATAGGTACTGGCTGTGGCAGAAAAGCCATCCTGGTCCTTAGCTCTTTCTGGTATGGGGTCTCTTCCATGGCTGGTGGAGGTGTAGCGCTGCGGGCTCTGTCTCCCTCCATCAGTTCAGCGATCAGCACAGCCTTAGATTTGTTGCTGGCTATCTTACCCCTGGCTTCCAGTAGCTCTTTTAAAGTCTGTCGTTTCAGTGTGGTATAATCAATATCCATACGAATTGCCCTTGCTTTCTTTGTTCGGTAGTTCCAGTTTACACGAACGCTGCTTTTCGGCTGTAAGGTTCGGATCCCGTCGCTTGCCACCAATTGTAACGGAATGCAGTATAACAGTACACGATATCCGTTGGTATCCTCAGGAAATCCACAGTCAGAGTAGAAAGCACGGCAATATCCCCAATCCTCCCAATAACCGGACGAAACACAGTTTGGGAGTCAACTAACTCAGTTTATTCACACGCTGGCATATTTAAGCAGTTCCCCATGCAAGGGGTTTCCGTACAGATAATCCAGGGGATTTCTCCCAACATGCATTGTGACTTTCCCAACAGGCATTGCTGCATGAGAAGGATACTCCCACTAAAATGGACGATTAAGTGGATTATCCCCTCGTGCAGCAAAACTGACAATTTACTTTAAAATACATATTTCACGCAATATTCGGTACTTTGGGATAACCGAACGTTCGGTAGATAGCTGGGGTCGAAGCGCACACTTTGTGAGAATACCGCTCTGATCCCAGCTGAATTGACCGAACGCCGCACAGAATACATTCAAACATTGAAGTCGGTTTAAAAGTACCGAATAAGTATGGGAAACATAATGTACCGAACGCGGAACTCCCGAACGCTCTGGAAGTCCAGAGGTGTTCGGATCATTGAGTAGCCGTTTTCAGTTCCAGGCTGTTTTCAGTTCAGTTTTCAGTTCCAGGCTCTCGAACACCGCTGTAGAGACAAAGGATCCAAGATGGCCGACCGCCGCATGGTCGGTAGCCGAACGGCGGCCACCTAGGAGAGCCCTTAATTACCGATTGCAACAATGTTGCAATCGGTTAATTGGTGCCACACGACCTGTGAATGTGTGGTCGACCTGGGGAGCCCGCATTCGTATGGCGAACGGCCAGGATAGCCGTGTTTCGTCGTACGAATGCTCTGTATGCTGGCAGCGTACGGCTGCCAGCATGCGAACGGCCATAGTACAACCCATATACATTTAACGTTACATATTATGCATTCAGCCTACGGACAACCTGCAATAAATATAGTCCAGAAGTGGCTAAGTTTGCCACAGGGAGCAAGGATGGCCCCTTCAGCTCCCTGTAACTTGGGCACAGAGACCACGGTCCCATCTGCGCTGGTGTGGGGCTTACTGTCTCCCCTTGGTATGCTAAGCTGCCGCTGGGGAGAGGGGATAACAGGCTCCTCTCCCTGAACCGTAGACTGCCTCTGGGGAGCAAGGACGGCCCCTTCAGCTCCCTGTAGCTTGGCCGCAGAGACCACGGTCCCATCTGCGCTGGTGAGGGGCTTACTATCTCCCCTTGGTGTGCTAAGCTGCCGCTGGGGAGGAAGGACGACACCTTCAGCTGCTTTTTTGTCTGCTAGACCCTGCAGATACGCTGCCGCTACTTTCCTTGTGCTCTGTATGTATTTCTCCTCCGGGGGTTCTGGTCCAAAGAAAGCCAGCAGCATTTTCATCATAGCGTCAAACTCCTGTTGACTGTAACTGGGCGCCATGCTTGCCCTGCCGACGTTGCTTCTTTTGTAGATAGGGGCGCTGTACGGGTACTAGCGTTGCCCTCCCTTTGTAATCCAAACGAACTGTGTCTCCGAGCTGCTTTACCTCACACTAGGACGCCATCCCACCGCTGCCACCAATGTAACGGATCGCCTGGCACCCCGACTTGGTACCTCCGTTAATGGATGCTCACATCACTTTGAGGGTAAAACAGGAACTCTGGACTGGCTCATCCAGCCTGGCTTTTATTTCCATCTCACACATACAGGCCACACCCAGGGGGAGGCATAAAATAACCAATCCGAGATATGGTACAACCCACACATCCCCTCCCCTTAGCCTGAGAGATAATCCACTTATTATACAGTTTAAAACATAACTTTTACACAATATCTGTGTAACGGATCACCTGGCACCCCGACTTGGTACCTCCGTTAATGGATGCTCCTAGTGCTTCCTGAGGACTCCAAGCACTCTGGCAGACACCACAATCACCGAATCCGAGAAACCTTTAAATTCTCCCAAGCATATGAATGCTGTAGACCATTGAATAGGAACCATACGAATAGGCTTGTACTCCTAGCAGTCAACTGGAACAGCATACAATAAATCCTTCCCCCAATAATGAGACGACACATCACTTTGAGGGTAAAACAGGAACTCTGGACTGGCTCATCCAGCCTGGCTTTTATTTCCAACTCACACATACAGGCCACACCCAGGGGGAGGCGTAAAAGAACCAATCCGAGATATGGTACAACACACACATCCCCTCCCCTTAGTGTGACACATAATCCCATTATGCATACAGTGTAAAATATACTTTTACACAACTTTCATAACTTTAAAACCATACATCACATTCACATAAAAATACATATCCACAATCAATCCATTCAGGGGAACAACATATTAAAAAATGGCATGAATCCGACCAGGGGTTCAAAAGTTACTAAAAGTATCTTTTGTTCCTTTCTGGCTGGCAGAAAAACATCCCCACAATGCACCCTGGTTTCCTCCCTTCTGCCCTGGAGTTAATTGGAGAAGTAATCCAATTACCCAGGACTAAAGGCAGACTCCATTAACCACATGGTTGCAAAACAACATAAAACACTTTAAAATACATAAAGTCACATTTACACATAACACACAGACATTTCACCTATCCCCAGATAGCTGGGATCTGCACGCACAAAACTACCGAATAGCGCGCAGATCCTACTCACACAGTACAATTGCGATGGAGCTAAAGTCTTTCCCATAGTCTTTCATTATATGAATAGGCTCCATGGTATGGCTATCTGGGGTATCACATTCCCATAAAGTCTGGTCCATAGTCCAAAGGCAAGAGGCGGGCAATCAGCCCCCTCCAAGGACACGTGGCGAGGTCGGTTTCGCCACAATCTGTAACTTCAAAACCATACATCACATTCACATACAAATCACATATTCAGACTCAGCATACTTTAAACATAAACACTTCCAAAATTCAGGCAAATCCCTCCAGTGGATCAAAAGTTACACGGAAGTCCTTTTATGACCGACCGCAAGCACATTTTCTTGCCCAAAACAGTTCCATAGATTTGGGCTGTGCGGTCGGTCAATTCCTGGCATAAAAACGGCTAAGTCCCATTCGAAGTGTGCCTGTACTTCGACTTTGGTCGAAGCGTCGAAGTGGAGTTGATGTTAAGGGTCGGCGGTGTTCGAAGTTAAAATGGCCGCCGCCACGTGGTCCTTTGTCCGATACCGCCCACTTCGACGACTTCGACAACTTCGGTAACTTCGGTAACTTCGACAGCTTCGACAACTTCGACAGCTTCGACAACTTCGACAGCTTCAACAGCTTCGACAGCTTCGACTGTGTCTGAAGTGCCATATACAAAAGTACCAATCTGTCCCCAAAGTGTTAGGGACAGAGCTAGGGACAGTATAATACAATCCACCTGCCCAAAAGTAGTTCTTAAAGGGTCAGTACATTATGGTAGCAGTCCATAAGCCCCAATTCAGTCCCTTAAAGGGCAATATCTCCCAGGGACCATAATCACTGGGCAGGAGGCTAGCAACCAGGCTTCTCCAGTTCTCAGTGGCGAGGTTGGTTCCGCCACACAGTGCATGCATCACAGTTCAAATAAATTCAACAGTAATCCCTTTCCTTTACTCATGTGGCCAAAACCACCTCCCTCAACCGTGTAGTGTCCCCGCTCGGAGAACGACTTTCGTATATCTCACTACCAGCGGCTACAGAAAACAGCTAACACCGGCCCGAGATCCGTAAGCCTCCCCCGTTACAGTGGACCGGTATCCGTGACCACCACTTCCCTCACTCCCGTAGCACCCCTACGGACCCACCCGTAAGTCTCACTACCACGTGGTGATGGAGACGGCAATGCCTGCCCGAATCCACGCGCCACAAATAAAATTGGAATGCCACCAGCCTCAGCGCTCGAGGCTGGAGGGTACCACCTCTCTGCAAGCAGAGCAATGTGCACAATGAGGCTAGCTAGGCTATCAAAGTGACACCATGGGGAATCCCCAGGAAGCAGTGAGTTTACACCCTTCCACAGACTCCCCCCACCTCTTTTTCCTTACTGCCGCAGCTACCCGGCACCTAAAAGAGGTAAACAGGCAAAAGAAGACCCCCAGGAAAACTTCCACAGATCCACCCCCCTTTTTCCCTACAGCCACAGCCACGTGGCTCCTAAAAGGGGTAAACAGGCAACAAAGGACCCTCAGGAAAACTTCCACAGGTCCACCCCCCTTTATCCCAAAAGGGGTAAACAGGCAAACACTCTACCCGGGCACTTAAGCTAAAGACAGACCAATACAAACACACCCAGGCAACAGATAGGCAAAATGCAGGTAAACAGGTGGGTAACAATAAGGCACCGGGCAAGTTATTACCTGACTTTGATGTCCTCCCGGCAGCAGTCACAGACACTGGGACGGGTCAATCAAAGGGGCTGGAACATACTGGCTAGGCTCTGCAGCAGTCTCTACCGTGTACTGGGAGGTGATCAGTCTCCTTTCCTTCCCCCAGGATTCCTCCGTCCAGCGTCTTCCAGGACGGCTGACCGGCCAAAGGCCATAACCCGGTGCCCCACGTTGGATGCGCCAAATTGATATGGATTATTTTAAGCAAACAAATAAGTTTGAATAAAAACCACTATATATTGGGGCTGATGTGTGTTGTAGTCCTTGCTGCTTAAGCGCAGGACTTCTCTTTTTAAATAAGTTTGAATGTCTATCTGTTCCTGTCCAAATTTGAGATGATTAAATTGCGTATATGCAGAAGTAAATTCACACTGACACACGGAGTTCAGGTTAAAAGAACTTCGAGAAAATTTAATGGCATCTGGTTAAAAAGCGGGCTCGCAGACCCTTATAAGAGCAATATTACATCATCATAGAATATCAAGATAACAACAAATAAACATCATTAATTGGGTTAGGTGTTAAGTGGCTATTTCAATACCCACCCATCAATATTATTAATTGGCTTAAGTGTTAAGTGGCCGGCTACATGACCTACCACCGAGAGGTGGCGTCATCTTGGACACGGGAGTGGACACGATGGCTCAGGCGCCATCTTACTAGCACGAGGCTTCACTCGATGGGAGGGGGGCTTTAGGCGCCATTTTGAGTAGTTAGTGATGTTAGACTCGAGGTCAGGTTCAAGGCTTTTTAGTGAATGGACATTTCATTAGTACAGTTCTCATGATTTAACTAGGGCATACAATGTTTCATATTACAGGAACTTGACAATTCCGGTGTTAATCATATCCTTCTAGAAAATACATTCTCTGTCTAATATTCTAAATGCTGTTAGGAAAATCTGTCATATAATGAAGTTAATGGAGTTAATGGGGAAATTTAATAAAGGTTTTAATAATTCTATAACACTATTTGTTCTGTTTGTCTCCTCTGTATCCCTATTTGTTCCTGTCCCTCAATCTGGGTTTTTGGGCATTCTGCCAGGCCTGATCTAAAAAAGTGGCAGCTCTAGTGTCCGGAATTTTATTCCTTTATAACAGGCCCTTTAAGACAGCATGGAAGTACACACCCCTTTGGCTATTTAAACTCCAATCTCCAACACC
Source organism: Pelobates fuscus (assembly GCF_036172605.1). Classification (NCBI taxonomy): domain Eukaryota; kingdom Metazoa; phylum Chordata; class Amphibia; order Anura; family Pelobatidae; genus Pelobates; species Pelobates fuscus. Next base: position 6,589,196 of record NC_086318.1, on the reverse strand, counting down.
TCAGGGCACAATTAAAGTATTAATCTGATTGAATTAACTTCCTTCCTAATCCTTTAGATGACTCTTAGAGAGACCGTGTGTTCCATCACCGGACCCCTTCTCAATCTCCTCTTCATACCCCTATATCTTTGATTTCCTGGTTAACTAATTCGGACTGGCCTTGACTCTGCTTTTGGAATTTCCTTCAATACTGCTTGATCTCTTATTGAACGACCTTGGACTGGATAAAGGACTTTGCTTATGGACTAACCCTGGACACATCACCTAAACCTCTATTTTCAAGGACTGTCCGTTTATCTCTCTGCTTTGCTGCCTCATCAGCTTGCCGTGCTGGAACTGCCTCAATATAAAAAGTGAGTGAGTGGTTCTTATTTTTTTGTTTGGCATTTGTTAATGAAAAAACATGACATTTAGATTGGGATTCCGGATTGCTTTTGGGGGGTATATTCAGAAAGCTGCCGATGTGTCTCGGTTTCTCAGGATTACTTTGTAACGGATCGCCTGGCACCCCGACTTGGTACCTCCGTTAATGGATGCTCCTAGTGCTTCCTGAGGACTCCAGGCACTCTGGCAGACACCATAATCACCGAATCCGAGAAACCTTTAAATTCTCCCAAGCGTATGAATGCTGTAGACCATTGAATAGGAACCATACGAATAGGCTTGTACTCCTAGCAGTCAACTGGAACAGCATACATTAAATCCTTCCCCCAATAATGAGACGACACATCACTTTGAGGGTAAAACAGGAACTCTGGACTGGCTCATCCAGCCTGGCTTTTATTTCCAACTCACACATACAGGCCACACCCAGGGGGAGGCATAAAAGAACCAATGACATAGATGTTACCTCCCACACATCCCCTCCCCTTAGTGTGACACATAATCCCATTATGCATACAGTGTAAAATATACTTTTACACAACTTTCATAACTTTAAAACCATACATCACATTCACATAAAAAATACATATCCACAATCAATCCATTCAGGGGAACAACATATTAAAAAATGGCATGAATCCGACCAGGGGTTCAAAAGTTACTAAAAGTATATTTTGTTCCTTTCTGGCTGGCAGAAAAACATCCCCACAATGCACCCTGGTTTCCTCCCTTCTGCCCTGGAGTTAATTGGAGAAGTAATCCAATTACCCAGGACTAAAGGCAGACTCCATTAACCACATGGTTGCAAAACAACATAAAACACTTTAAAATACATAAAGTCACATTTTACAGCTAACACAGGCCCGAGATCCGTAAGCCTCCCCCGTTACAGTGGACCGGTATCCGTGACCACCACTTCCCTCACTCCCGTAGCACCCCTACGGACCCACCCGTAAGTCTCACTACCACGTGGTGATGGAGACGGCAATGCCTGCCCGAATCCACGCGCCACAAATAAAATTGGAATGCCACCAGCCTCAGCGCTCGAGGCTGGAGGGTACCACCTCTCTGCAAGCAGAGCAATGTGCACATTCCCATAAAGTCTGGTCCATAGTCCAAAGGCAAGAGGCGGGCTATCGGCCCCCTCCAAGGACACGTGGCGAGGTCGGTTTCGCCACAATCCCAAAAAGTCCCAATATGTCCATAGATGAGTTTAAAAGGGCCAGCAACAGCAATATACAGTATAACAAGCCCAAATATAAATCTTTAAATGTACCAGTTTTCCAGGGGCCATAGTCAGCGGGTAAGAGGCAGGCAGCCAGGCCCCTCCAATGTCCAGTGGCGAGGTGGGTTCCGCCACATTTCTCCCCTTTCTCATTTAGACTATCCAGACTCCAGACCTCCAGTCGGTCTGGGGCTCTGATAGTCGGCTGGCTGTCCTTACAGGGGGTAGTTGTCCAGATGGCCCCCTGCCACTCGTGTCCAGTTGTAAGTCCAAGGCTTGGGGAAAAAGTAACCAGGGTGTCCTCTCCCCTGGTTGAACACAGCTGTTGTTGGGGAAAAACGACTGTCTCCCCTTCCGATATTTTGTCTGGCTGTTGTGGACTAGGACCGACTGTCCCTATCCCCAGTGGTGTAGGTGCAGAGACTATGGTCCCATCTGCACGGTTGTGGGGTTTACTGTCTCCCCTTGGTGTGCTAAGCTGCCGCTGGGGAGAGGGAATGACAAACTCCTCTCCCTGAACCGTAGACTGCCGCTGGGGAGCAAGGACGGCTCCTTCAGCTCCCTGTAACTTGGGCACAGAGACCACGGTCCCATCTGTGCTGTTGTGGGGCTTACTGTCTCCCCTTGGTGAGCTGTGCTGCCGCTGGGGAGAGGAAATAACAAACCCCTCTCCCTGAACCGTAGACTGCCGCTGGGGAGCAAGGACATCTCCTTCAGCTCCCTGTAGCTTGGGCACAGAGACCACGGTCCCATCTGTGCTGGTGTGGGGCTTACTGTCTCCCCTTGGTGTGTTAGGCTGCCGCTGGGGAGCAAGGATGGCACCTTCAGCCCCCTGTAATACACACTGCCGCTGGGGATCTGGGCCAACTGCCCAGCCTCCCTGTAGGGCCGGCAGAGAGACCACGGTCCCATCTCCACCTGCCATCTGTGGGTATTCCCAGGACCAGTCGATAAGGTCCCCCATTTCTGGGGCTGGTTGGGCAGTAGGAGGTACTAAATGCAGGTCTCCTGCTGGCGGGCTTAGTTGTTGGGGAGGGGGAACAAAACTCACCGCTCCCAATGGTGTACAGTCCAGAAGCCCCATCAGGTTAGAGACAGGCGGTGTCACTGGATCATATAAGTCTGCATAATTCTGTTTGATCTCCCACTGCTCTGGTGGTACTTGTGGGGTATATGGTAACTGACTGGCGCTGAACAGGTGTTGGTAATCCTGCTCCAGCTCCCATTCCTGGACAGCCAGTTCAGTCAAGTCTGGCCTTAGGTCCTCGGCCATAGGGAGATCCAGCACGGCTTCTCTGTAGTCAAATATGTCCCAAAGCCGTGACTCTGCCGCACTCCCAAAGTCTGGTTCTGCAAATGTCCCCCATAATAAGCCAGGGCCATTATAATCCTCGCCCTCAGGTTTGCCAAATTTGGCCATTCCAGGCACCCGCTGAACCGCGTACCAACGTAGCGCTTGGTATGCGTCCTCGAGACCCAGTTCTCTCCATGCCAGTGAATCAAGTTGCATCACCCAATCCTCCTGAGCCTGTTCTCCCAGCATAGGTATCCGTAGGGCCACTCTGGCTTGTAATCGCTGCTCCTTGCTGGGGAGACGCTCACCTCGCCAACGCTGGACACCCTCTAGGGTTTCTTCCCACATCCCCTGTCGGGCATCCTCTCTGCATGCCAACCTGGATGCCTCTGCTATCGGCTTATCCAGTGTGGCAAAGATGCTCTGTAATCTCCAGTTAAACTCCTCTTCCACTTGGAGCACTGTCCAGGGACTCGCTGGTTCTATGCCACTCCATAATAATTCCTGTGTCTCCAGGGTGTTGTTCCTCTCACACCAGGACGCCATCCCACCGCTGCCACCAATGTAACGGATCGCCTGGCACCCCGACTTGGTACCTCCGTTAATGGATGCTCCTAGTGCTTCCTGAGGACTCCAGGCACTCTGGCAGACACCATAATCACCGAATCCGAGAAACCTTTAAATTCTCCCAAGCGTATGAATGCTGTAGACCATTGAATAGGAACCATACGAATAGGCTTGTACTCCTAGCAGTCAACTGGAACAGCATACATTAAATCCTTCCCCCAATAATGAGACGACACATCACTTTGAGGGTAAAACAGGAACTCTGGACTGGCTCATCCAGCCTGGCTTTTATTTCCAACTCACACATACAGGCCACACCCAGGGGGAGGCATAAAAGAACCAATGACATAGATGTTACCTCCCACACATCCCCTCCCCTTAGTGTGACACATAATCCCATTATGCATACAGTGTAAAATATACTTTTACACAACTTTCATAACTTTAAAACCATACATCACATTCACATAAAAATACATATCCACAATCAATCCATTCAGGGGAACAACATATTAAAAAAATGGCATGAATCCGACCAGGGGTTCAAAAGTTACTAAAAGTATATTTTGTTCCTTTCTGGCTGGCAGAAAAACATCCCCACAATGCACCCTGGTTTCCTCCCTTCTGCCCTGGAGTTAATTGGAGAAGTAATCCAATTACCCAGGACTAAAGGCAGACTCCATTAACCACATGGTTGCAAAACAACATAAAACACTTTAAAATACATAAAGTCACATTTTACACATAACACACAGACATTTCACATATCCCCAGATAGCTGGGATCTGAGCGCACAAAACTACTGAATAGCGCGCAGATCCTACTCACACAGTACAATTGCCATGGAGCTAAAGTCTTTCCCATAGTCTTTCATTATGAATAGGCTCCATGGTATAGCTATCTGGGGTATCACATTCCCATAAAGTCTGGTCCATAGTCCAAAGGCAAGAGGCGGGCTATCGGCCCCCTCCAAGGACACGTGGCGAGGTCGGTTTCGCCACAATCCCAAAAAGTCCCAATATGTCCATAGATGAGTTTAAAAGGGCCAGCAACAGCAATATACAGTATAACAAGCCCAAATATAAATCTTTAAATGTACCAGTTTTCCAGGGGCCATAGTCAGCGGGTAAGAGGCAGGCAGCCAGGCCCCTCCAATGTCCAGTGGCGAGGTGGGTTCCGCCACATACTTTATTTCTAGGATTTGAGCTGTCTAACTTCTTGGTTAAGGATCTCCCTCGAGGTCTCAGGATGACTTTATTTCTCGGATTCGAGCTGTCTGTATTCTTGTTGAAGGATCTTGTAAGGAAACCAAGTTTAGCCAAACCGAGTTCGGTAGTTTCCTCCCGAAAAGTCAGAGCCTAAGGTAGTGAGAGTTCGGTTCGGTAGTTACAGGAAACGAAATCCATAGGGAATATAACAGCTGCATAAGATAATTCCCTTGTTACAGCATACGAATTCCAAATAACAGTCAGAGTCCAGGTTCAGGATACAAGTAGAACTAACGTTTATTCACATACATGGCTTTTTATGCAGGTCCCCATGCAAGGGGACATCCCACAGGGAGGAGTAACATTTATCCAATCCTGAACAGTAAAATTATAAAACACACCCAATACAAACAGGCAGTTCCCTCCCCTAGTCCTGGAGATAATCAGGTCTGATATAGTAACAACCTAATTATCTCCAGGCTGAAAATTCACTGTTTTTCCTCATTTCTGGAACACCCCTTTATACCTGGGGTATCCCCACAAATCTTATGTCCCCTGATAGCCCCGATCTGGGTGACCAACATATCCAAATTTCACCCAGATCGGTTCAGGGGTTCGCAAAAACGATGGAAGTCCTTTGTGACCGGTTCACTGTGGGTGGGCTGCCCAAAATAGTTCCAGAGATTCGTGAGGTTTTGCCGGTCACTTTAGAAAAAGGGAAAAAACGAACAAAAGTACCGAATGAATTCCCCTGGCTCCTAGCAGCGATTGTTCCCCTCATTCGTGTGCATATTTGTACCGAATAGCGCTCTCCTAGCTAATCGGTATCACTAGTTCCAGCGTTCGTATGATTGAGACCGGTGTTTGGGAAGTCGAGTGTCCGATTTTAGTTCCAGACACTCGACGACCAAGTCCCGCTGCCTTTGTTTGACGAAAAAAAGATGGCCGCGGTTTTCTCTGCCACGTGGCGTTCGACAGTACGAACGCTGACCGCACACATAGAGGGTGAAAGTGATGCCGGCTTTGAAGTTAAGTGAGCCAGGGGTGGTCTCTGTTCGGCAGTCCCATCTGCCGAATGAAAATACACAGAAAAGCAAGAACTATGCAAAAAAATACCGAACCATATAGTCATTTCTTCACAGATCTCCCTCGAGGTCTCAGGATGACTTTATTTCTCGGATTCGAGCTGTCTATATTCTTGGTTAAGGATCTCCCTCGAGGTCTCAGGATGACTTTATTTCTCGGATTCGAGCTGTCTATATTCTTGGTTAAGGATCTCCCTCGAGGTCTCAGGATGACTTTATTTCTAGGATTTGAACTGTCTATATTCTTGGTTAAGGATCTCCCTCGAGGTCTCAGGATGACTTTATTTCTAGGGTTTGAGCTGTCTGTATTCTTGGTTCAGGATCTCCCTCGAGGTCTCAGGATGACTTTATTTCTAGGATTTGAGCTGTCTGTATTCTTGGTTAAGGATCTCCCTCGAGGTCTCAGGATGACTTTATTTCTAGGATTTGAGCTGTCTGTATTCTTGGTTAAGGATCTCCCTCGAGGTCTATCGCCTGAAGATTCTGGACCGGACCAATCAGTATTGTCTGATATGGAGGAGTTTCTACTGATGGAGCGTTTTTTAGGGCTTTTTAAAAATATTTCCTTCACTGAAGTCCTGATCGTCTCGTTGAAAGTTATGATATTTTTTGTGAAACTTTAGTGATTTTCTTGTAATTTAGATTCCATCTGTTTGAAATCAGTATTTTGTTGAAAACTTTTAACCAACGTAATTTGTTCTTTTAGTTTTTGGTTCGTGATTTCAAACTGGTCTTGTTCTAATATGATGAGCTTGAAAAATAAAAAAAATGTAAAACAGCACAGAAAAATTTCCTTATTGAATTATTGGAGTTTATACTCACTCACAACTTCTTTGTGTTTAATGGCGAATACTACCTTCAAACTAGGGGCACAGCCATGGGAACGGCATGTGCCCCTAGCTATGCAAACTTATACCTAGGATGGTGGGAAACCAATATACTGATTAAAACAACAACTAAAAGGTATAACCAATATATCCTCAGTTGGCATCGGTACATAGATGATGTCCTGGTATTTTGGACAGGCCCCATCTCCACATTTGAAGAAATGGTATCCCAACTTAATGTAAACAACATTGGTTTAAAACTTACCCACATAATCAGTGAGGATCATTTGGAATTCCTTGACCTTACCATTAGACTGACACCAGGAGGTGAGATTGAGACGGAACTATACAGGAAACACATGTCTTGTAACAATCTCCTAAACTGGCAGAGCCATCACCCACACAAATTGAAGGCGGGAATTCCTTTTGCACAATACTTGAGAGCAAAAAGAAACTGTTCAAATGAGGCAATCTTTTTAGAGGAAGCCAGGACCTTGAGGAAGCGTTTCAAACAACAAGGTTATCCCAACAGGATTTTGAAAAAGGCTTTCCAAAGGGTCTCAAAAATGGATAGATGCCTCAGGAACCAAAAAATCCAACCCAAAAAACTAAATATAAGATGCATCAGAACTTATGATCAGTTCTGGAACCCGGTTCATAAAATCTTTTTGGACAATTGGCCCATTTTAACTCATGATAAAGATGTAGCAACCAGCATCCAATAGTTTCATAGCATCACTCGCAGACGACCACAAAATTTACGTGACCTGTTAGTGCATAGTCACTTAGAATTGACACAATCCCACCCCGACTGACTACGACATAGCCACAGCTGACTGAAACCGAAATACCCCGGAAGAGCATACACACGCATACCTGATCAACCAAGGTACACTTAAACATCACTTCTGCCTCCATTGCACATCTAGGCGAGGGGACACTTACCTCCACAGAAGATAGTGACAGACCTCGGCTCCCCATTGCCCACACATATAAGAGAGGTAAAACTTGGACGAATTCGACACAACACGATATCCATGACCAAATAGGACAATGCTAACTGGCTGGTACTAGTCAGGTTATTCACTATCGGACGGTGAGAGAGACCCTGAACTCTCCGATAGTCATACGTAGAAACCCTGTAACTCCATGCCCCCTACCCACGAACGACGAGATATAACTAGTGCTACAAGACACACTGGACAACATAAGTCAAATGCTTTTACCAATGCACGATAATTACTATGCGATCCGCTTTACGCACCACTTACGACGTACATGACCTGACAGCACCTAAACTAACCAGGGACGCCACATGATTGGTGGTACAACCGTCAGACCATTGGGACCTCCACGGAAAGCTGAGGATGTTGATCCCGACGGGATACTCCTAGTTATTCCCTGCATTAGGTTTATCATGCCACATATGTGCAGCGGCGATACAAACAAAGACATCCTAATTTGTAACACCTATCACTAAAGAGACTACGCCATACTATAGTATGGCCAACCGGACCGAAGCCGTCTCTTCCTCTTATCATCTACAATGGTTATATCGTTCCACACCACGTTTCTGCCAACACCCGACACCAGACCCTTTATGGATCACCCTATACCCTGACACAACATATAACATCACACCTTCACATCCCTTGACAAGGAACCCCAACACCAATCACTGGTCAATGCACTCTCTAAAGAAGTACTGTATATTATCCTGCTCACACCGCTCCAGCCCCGGCAGGCTCGGATGGGCCGCTATGACCCTGCCGAGTCCTGGCGGGGACTCTACCAAGAGGGACACTAACGAGGACCGACACTTGCGGTCATGTGATATCTGTTTTTGCAACTAACACCAATTGCGACTGACACTTGTGATTCCATGTTATCTGTTACTGCAACAGTTACTGACTTTTTTGCCGAATGTGCCTTTTGCTTACATATACGATGCCTTAACACTGTGATCTTGCTTCCTGTTATTACTGCAGGCCTGCGTGCCTAAAACTTTATCTTTCATGAACCCTAATAAAAACTGATTATTCAAAAAAAAAAAAAAAAGAATCGACACAATCAACAAAAACATGGCTCAAAGGGTCTACAGATGTGGACGATGTAAAGCCTGCCAATTTATTACACCATCTAAAGTTGTGGAATGCAGCAATACAAAACTGCAGCACAACAAAAGTCGTTTATGTAATAACATGCAGTTGCAAGCTCCAGTACATAGGAAAGACGTACCAGGAATTCCGGAGAAGAATTCTTCAGCATATAAATTCCGTTAAAAACCAGAACATCTCTACACCGGTCGCCAATCATGTCAGAAATTTTCATAATGCGAATCCGTCTAATCTCATTTTTCAAATACTAGAACGAGTTCATGTAAATACCAGAAAAGGGAACTTTAATTTAACTCTACTCAAAAAAGAATCCAGATGGAGTCACCAATTTAAGACTCTGTCTCCCCAGGGCTTAAATGAGGAGTTCAATTTTACCCCCTTTATTCACAACTAATTTCCTTCACAACGGATGAGTAAACCAACAACCATTATAAAAATCAAAATTCTTAAGAGTACATTTTTAATTACTTCTTTAGGTAGTAATTATTTTTTTACATATTAATACTAATATACTGTATCACTTACTTTTGACAAGAGAGACTACAATGTCTAATATTATACATTAATATGGAATTAACATTTAAATGAATCTAAATAGAACAGTTTTCACATTAGTGATATCATTTGTGTGCAGTTCAAACAATATAAAGCTATGACATATATCTTCATAAATATTATTAGATATAAATTGGTTAAAGGAACTTTGTTCTGAAGTTCCAGAGAATAACTTAGAACTCACCCTCTTGCTTCACCTAATCTGGCAGAAGCATTCACCAATATCCGATATAGGGAGATCAACTTTCACTTCCGGCACAACTGTTTTATACATACTGTTTGTAAATAATTAAAGAATTTAATTAATCAAATAGAGATTCTTAATCAATCATACTTTGTGATAATAACACTTGTCAATTGCCAAGTACACCTATAATTTCGTCTAATTTCGTTAAAATAGATACTGGGTTAGAATGGGATTACCATCTCTCTTTAATATAATATCGATATACTTTCAATCTACCATTGCAATATAACATACGTATGAGATAAGAATTATAACTTTTTAGAGATATTAATCCACTCTAATGGAGTCTTTTTCTTTCTACATATTTGGCAAGTGACCTAGGGGTTAAACAGTTTGCAAAAAAAGGACGCCCTCCTCTCTCGCGATTGGCGGGCTGGACAAAGTGCTCAGCCAACCATGGATGAGTTGCTTATTTAAAAATCAGACACTTACCAGTCTTCAGTTCCCCTCTGATGAGCAAACCTGACGAAACGCGCGCGTCAGGGGCTCAGGAGATCTAGCCGGCAACTGCCGAGATCTACACGGACAGAATATTTAGCTGTCATCTAGACAGTCCTGTATATCTAGGGATAGAGCAGTCCGTAGATTGACTATTTACTTTAACTTGTTACATATTTACAAGTGGTGGGCTAAAGGCAGAATAGACAGGTTTTTATTAAGGGGTGCCCTCGAAGGCACATGAGATAAGCCTACTATAGAACTTTCTTCCTTAGGGGTTCCCTCAAAGTATTATAGACCAGCTAATAGATAGGATTTGCTAACTTATTTCAAACGTTCTTGTTCTTTGCTTCTCTAACACGTAATATGCTGCAGACTATATAATAGGAGCTTACAAGGAGCAGGCAAGTCACTAAGAATATAATCCGTTATATCTGTCTGCACTATTACATGCAGTTATTTCAGGTCCATTTAGACCCCATCTCACAGATAGTCAATAACTCTAAGACGGCTGAACACAACAGCACCAG